>NW_027100386.1:0-51461 GCF_031753505.1 Anomalospiza imberbis | reverse complement strand
GCACAGGTTTGAGGTGGGGGCAGGTTGGGTCTGGGACATATCCTCGTCCGTTCGGATATTTTGCAGGCAGCCGGCCACTCACGGCCACTCAGGGCCACAGCCCCTGGAGACAAAGACCGGCCCTATTCCCTGGGAAAGAAAAGTGGCCAGCCCAGGTTCCTGATGTCAGTTTGTAGGGTTCCCTTAGGACTTTCAGGGCAGCACAGGTTTGAGGTGGGGGCAGGTTGGGTCTGGGACATATCCTCGTCCGTTCGGATATTTTGCAGGCAGCCGGCCACTCAGGGCCACAGCCCCTGGAGACAAAGACCGGCCCTTTTCCCTGGGAAAGAAAAGTGGCCAGCCCAGGTTCCTGATATCAGTTTGTAGGGTTCCCTTGGGACTGTCAGGGCAGCACAGGTTTGAGGTGGGGGCAGGTTGGGTCTGGGACATATCCTCGTCCGTTCGGATATTTTGCAGGCAGCCGGCCACTCAGGGCCACTCATGGCCACAGCCCCTGGAGACAAAGACCGGCCCTTTTCCCTGGGAAAGAAAAGTGGCCAGCCCAGGTTCCTGATGTCCGTTTGTAGGGTTCCCTTAGGACTTTCAGGGCAGCACAGGTTTGAGGTGGGGGCAGGTTGGGTCTGGGACATATCCTCGTCCGTTCGGATATTTTGCAGGCAGCCGGCCACTCAGGGCCACAGCCCCTGGAGACAAAGACCGGCCCTTTTCCCTGGGAAAGAAAAGTGGCCAGCCCAGGTTCCTGATGTCAGTTTGTAGGGTTCCCTTAGGACTTTCAGGGCAGCACAGGTTTGAGGTGGGGGCAGGTTGGGTCTGGGACATATCCTCGTCCGTTCGGATATTTTGCAGGCAGCCGGCCACTCAGGGCCACAGCCCCTGGAGACAAAGACCGGCCCTTTTCCCTGGGAAAGAAAAGTGGCCAGCCCAGGTTCCTGATGTAAGTTTGTAGGGTTCCCTTAGGACTTTCAGGGCAGCACAGGTTTGAGGTGGGGGCAGGTTGGGTCTGGGACATATCCTCGTCCGTTCGGATATTTTGCAGGCAGCCGGCCACTCAGGGCCACAGCCCCTGGAGACAAAGACCGGCCCTTTTCCCTGGGAAAGAAAAGTGGCCAGCCCAGGTTCCTGATGTCAGTTTGTAGGGTTCCCTTAGGACTTTCAGGGCAGCACAGGTTTGAGGTGGGGGCAGGTTGGGTCTGGGACATATCCTCGTCCGTTCGGATATTTTGCAGGCAGCCGGCCACTCAGGGCCACAGCCCCTGGAGACAAAGACCGGCCCTTTTCCCTGGGAAAGAAAAGTGGCCAGCCAGCTTCCTGATGTCAGTTTGTAGGGTTCCCTTAGGACTTTCAGGGCAGCACAGGTTTGAGGTGGGGCAGGTTGGGTCTGGGACATATCCTCGTCCGTTCGGATATTTTGCAGGCAGCCGGCCACTCAGGGCCACAGCCCCTGGAGACAAAGACCGGCCCTTTTCCCTGGGAAAGAAAAGTGGCCAGCCCAGGTTCCTGATGTCAGTTTGTAGGGTTCCCTTGGGACTGTCAGGGCAGCACAGGTTTGAGGTGGGGGCAGGTTGGGTCTGGGACATATCCTCGTCCGTTCGGATATTTTGCAGGCAGCCGGCCACTCAGGGCCACAGCCCCTGGAGACAAAGACCGGCCCTTTTCCCTGGGAAAGAAAAGTGGCCAGCCCAGGTTCCTGATGTCAGTTTGAAGGGTTCCCTTAGGACTTTCAGGGCAGCACAGGTTTGAGGTGGGGGCAGGTTGGGTCTGGGACATATCCTCGTCCGTTCGGATATTTTGCAGGCAGCCGGCCACTCAGGGCCACAGCCCCTGGAGACAAAGACCGGCCCTTTTCCCTGGGAAAGAAAAGTGGCCAGCCCAGGTTCCTGATGTCAGTTTGTAGGGTTCCCTTAGGACTTTCAGGGCAGCACAGGTTTGAGGTGGGGGCAGGTTGGGTCTGGGACATATCCTCGTCCGTTCGGATATTTTGCAGGCAGCCGGCCACTCAGGGCCACAGCCCCTGGAGACAAAGACCGGCCCTTTTCCCTGGGAAAGAAAAGTGGCCAGCCCAGGGTTCCTGATGTCAGTTTGTAGGGTTCCCTTAGGACTGTCAGGGCAGCACAGGTTTGAGGTGGGGGCAGGTTGGGTCTGGGACATATCCTCGTCCGTTCGGATATTTTGCAGGCAGCCGGCCACTCAGGGCCACAGCCCCTGGAGACAAAGACCGGCCCTTTTCCCTGGGAAAGAAAAGTGGCCAGCCCAGGTTCCTGATGTCAGTTTGTAGGGTTCCCTTAGGACTTTCAGGGCAGCACAGGTTTGAGGTGGGGGCAGGTTGGGTCTGGGACATATCCTCGTCCGTTCGGATATTTTGCAGGCAGCCGGCCACTCAGGGCCACAGCCCCTGGAGACAAAGACCGGCCCTTTTCCCTGGGAAAGAAAAGTGGCCAGCCCAGGTTCCTGATGTCAGTTTGTAGGGTTCCCTTAGGACTTTCAGGGCAGCACAGGTTTGAGGTGGGGGCAGGTTGGGTCTGGGACATATCCTCGTCCGTTCGGATATTTTGCAGGCAGCCGGCCACTCAGGGCCACAGCCCCTGGAGACAAAGACCGGCCCTTTTCCCTGGGAAAGAAAAGTGGCCAGCCCAGGTTCCTGATGTCAGTTTGTAGGGTTCCCTTAGGACTTTCAGGGCAGCACAGGTTTGAGGTGGGGGCAGGTTGGGTCTGGGACATATCCTCGTCCGTTCGGATATTTTGCAGGCAGCCGGCCACTCAGGGCCACAGCCCCTGGAGACAAAGACCGGCCCTTTTCCCTGGGAAAGAAAAGTGGCCAGCCCAGGTTCCTGATGTCAGTTTGTAGGGTTCCCTTAGGACTTTCAGGGCAGCACAGGTTTGAGGTGGGGGCAGGTTGGGTCTGGGACATATCCTCGTCCGTTCGGATATTTTGCAGGCAGCCGGCCACTCACGGCCACTCAGGGCCACAGCCCCTGGAGACAAAGACCGGCCCTTTTCCCTGGGAAAGAAAAGTGGCCAGCCCAGGTTCCTGATGTCAGTTTGTAGGGTTCCCTTAGGACTTTCAGGGCAGCACAGGTTTGAGGTGGGGGCAGGTTGGGTCTGGGACATATCCTCGTCCGTTCGGATATTTTGCAGGCAGCCGGCCACTCACGGCCACTCAGGGCCACAGCCCCTGGAGACAAAGACCGGCCCTTTTCCCTGGGAAAGAAAAGTGGCCAGCCCAGGTTCCTGATGTCAGTTTGTAGGGTTCCCTTAGGACTTTCAGGGCAGCACAGGTTTGAGGTGGGGGCAGGTTGGGTCTGGGACATATCCTCGTCCGTTCGGATATTTTGCAGGCAGCCGGCCACTCAGGGCCACTCAGGGCCACAGCCCCTGGAGACAAAGACCGGCCCTTTTCCCTGGGAAAGAAAAGTGGCCAGCCCAGGTTCCTGATGTCAGTTTGTAGGGTTCCCTTAGACTTTCAGGGCAGCACAGGTTTGAGGTGGGGGCAGGTTGGGTCTGGGACATATCCTCGTCCGTTCGGATATTTTGCAGGCAGCCGGCCACTCAGGGCCACAGCCCTGGAGACAAAGACCGGCCCTTTTCCCTGGGAAAGAAAAGTGGCCAGCCCAGGTTCCTGATGTCAGTTTGTAGGGTTCCCTTAGGACTTTCAGGGCAGCACAGGTTTGAGGTGGGGGCAGGTTGGGTCTGGGACATATCCTCGTCCGTTCGGATATTTTGCAGGCAGCCGGCCACTCAGGGCCACTCAGGGCCACAGCCCCTGGAGACAAAGACCGGCCCTTTTCCCTGGGAAAGAAAAGTGGCCAGCCCAGGTTCCTGATGTCAGTTTGTAGGGTTCCCTTAGGACTTTCAGGGCAGCACAGGTTTGAGGTGGGGGCAGGTTGGGTCTGGGACATATCCTCGTCCGTTCGGATATTTTGCAGGCAGCCGGCCACTCAGGGCCACAGCCCCTGGAGACAAAGACCGGCCCTTTTCCCTGGGAAAGAAAAGTGGCCAGCCCAGGTTCCTGATGTCAGTTTGTAGGGTTCCCTTAGGACTTTCAGGGCAGCACAGGTTTGAGGTGGGGGCAGGTTGGGTCTGGGACATATCCTCGTCCGTTCGGATATTTTGCAGGCAGCCGGCCACTCAGGGCCACAGCCCCTGGAGACAAAGACCGGCCCTTTTCCTGGGAAAGAAAAGTGGCCAGCCAGCTTCCTGATGTCAGTTTGTAGGGTTCCCTTAGGACTTTCAGGGCAGCACAGGTTTGAGGTGGGGGCAGGTTGGGTCTGGGACATATCCTCGTCCGTTCGGATATTTTGCAGGCAGCCGGCCACTCACAGCCACTCAGGGCCACAGCCCCTGGAGACAAAGACCGGCCCTTTTCCCTGGGAAAGAAAAGTGGCCAGCCCAGGTTCCTGATGTCAGTTTGTAGGGTTCCCTTAGGACTTTCAGGGCAGCACAGGTTTGAGGTGGGGGCAGATTGGGTCTGGGACATATCCTCGTCCGTTCGGATATTTTGCAGGCAGCCGGCCACTCAGGGCCACAGCCCCTGGAGACAAAGACCGGCCCTTTTCCCTGGGAAAGAAAAGTGGCCAGCCCAGGTTCCTGATGTCAGTTTGTAGGGTTCCCTTAGGACTTTCAGGGCAGCACAGGTTTGAGGTGGGGGCAGGTTGGGTCTGGGACATATCCTCGTCCGTTCGGATATTTTGCAGGCAGCCGGCCACTCAGGGCCACTCAGGGCCACAGCCCCTGGAGACAAAGACCGGCCCTTTTCCCTGGGAAAGAAAAGTGGCCAGCCCAGGTTCCTGATGTCAGTTTGTAGGGTTCCCTTAGGACTTTCAGGGCAGCACAGGTTTGAGGTGGGGGCAGGTTGGGTCTGGGACATATCCTCGTCCGTTCGGATATTTTGCAGGCAGCCGGCCACTCAGGGCCACAGCCCCTGGAGACAAAGACCGGCCCTTTTCCCTGGGAAAGAAAAGTGGCCAGCCCAGGTTCCTGATGTCAGTTTGTAGGATTCCCTTAGGACTTTCAGGGCAGCACAGGTTTGAGGTGGGGGCAGGTTGGGTCTGGGACATATCCTCGTCCGTTCGGATATTTTGCAGGCAGCCGGCCACTCAGGGCCACTCAGGGTCACAGCCCCTGGAGACAAAGACCGCCCTTTTCCCTGGGAAAGAAAAGTGGCCAGCCCAGGTTCCTGATGTCAGTTTGTAGGGTTCCCTTAGGACTTTCAGGGCAGCACAGGTTTGAGGTGGGGGCAGGTTGGGTCTGGGACATATCCTCGTCCGTTCGGATATTTTGCAGGCAGCCGGCCACTCACGGCCACTCAGGGCCACAGCCCCTGGAGACAAAGACCGGCCCTTTTCCCTGGGAAAGAAAAGTGGCCAGCCCAGGTTCCTGATGTCAGTTTGTAGGGTTCCCTTAGGACTTTCAGGGCAGCACAGGTTTGAGGTGGGGGCAGGTTGGGTCTGGACATATCCTCGTCCGTTCGGATATTTTGCAGGCAGCCGGCCACTCAGGGCCACTCAGGGCCACAGCCCCTGGAGACAAAGACCGGCCCTTTTCCCTGGGAAAGAAAAGTGGCCAGCCCAGCTTCCTGATGTCAGTTTGTAGGGTTCCCTTAGGACTTTCAGGGCAGCACAGGTTTGAGGTGGGGGCAGGTTGGGTCTGGGACATATCCTCGTCCGTTCGGATATTTTGCAGGCAGCCGGCCACTCAGGGCCACAGCCCCTGGAGACAAAGACCGGCCCTTTTCCCTGGGAAAGAAAAGTGGCCAGCCCAGGTTCCTGATGTCAGTTTGTAGGGTTCCCTTAGGACTTTCAGGGCAGCACAGGTTTGAGGTGGGGGCAGGTTGGGTCTGGGACATATCCTCGTCCGTTCGGATATTTTGCAGGCAGCCGGCCACTCAGGGCCACAGCCCCTGGAGACAAAGACCGGCCCTTTTCCCTGGAAAGAAAAGTGGCCAGCCCAGGTTCCTGATGTCAGTTTGTAGGGTTCCCTTAGGACTTTCAGGGCAGCACAGGTTTGAGGTGGGGGCAGGTTGGGTCTGGGACATATCCTCGTCCGTTCGGATATTTTGCAGGCAGCCGGCC
Source organism: Anomalospiza imberbis (assembly GCF_031753505.1). Lineage (NCBI taxonomy): Eukaryota > Metazoa > Chordata > Aves > Passeriformes > Viduidae > Anomalospiza > Anomalospiza imberbis. The sequence continues at coordinate 45,393 of NW_027100386.1, read as the reverse complement.
ACTCAGGGCCACAGCCCCTGGAGACAAAGACCGGCCCTTTTCCCTGGGAAAGAAAAGTGGCCAGCCCAGGTTCCTGATGTCAGTTTGTAGGGTTCCCTTAGGACTTTCAGGGCAGCACAGGTTTGAGGTGGGGGCAGGTTGGGTCTGGGACATATCCTCGTCCGTTCGGATATTTTGCAGGCAGCCGGCCCACTCAGGGCCACAGCCCCTGGAGACAAAGACCGGCCCTTTTCCCTGGGAAAGAAAAGTGGCCAGCCCAGGTTCCTGATGTCAGTTTGTAGGGTTCCCTTAGGACTTTCAGGGCAGCACAGGTTTGAGGTGGGGGCAGGTTGGGTCTGGGACATATCCTCGTCCGTTCGGATATTTTGCAGGCAGCCGGCCACTCAGGGCCACAGCCCCTGGAGACAAAGACCGGCCCTTTTCCCTGGGAAAGAAAAGTGGCCAGCCCAGGTTCCTGATGTCAGTTTGTAGGGTTCCCTTAGGACTTTCAGGGCAGCACAGGTTTGAGGTGGGGGCAGGTTGGGTCTGGGACATATCCTCGTCCGTTCGGATATTTTGCAGGCAGCCGGCCACTCAGGGCCACTCAGGGCCACAGCCCCTGGAGACAAAGACCGGCCCTTTTCCCTGGGAAAGAAAAGTGGCCAGCCCAGGTTCCTGATGTCAGTTTGTAGGGTTCCCTTAGGACTTTCAGGGCAGCACAGGTTTGAGGTGGGGGCAGGTTGGGTCTGGGACATATCCTCGTCCGTTCGGATATTTTGCAGGCAGCCGGCCACTCAGGGCCACAGCCCCTGGAGACAAAGACCGGCCCTTTTCCCTGGGAAAGAAAAGTGGCCAGCCCAGGTTCCTGATGTCAGTTTGTAGGTTCCCTTAGGACTTTCAGGGCAGCACAGGTTTGAGGTGGGGCAGGTTGGGTCTGGGACATATCCTCGTCCGTTCGGATATTTTGCAGGCAGCCGGCCACTCACGGCCACTCAGGGCCACAGCCCCTGGAGACAAAGACCGGCCCTTTTCCCTGGGAAAGAAAAGTGGCCAGCCCAGGTTCCTGATGTCAGTTTGTAGGGTTCCCTTAGGACTTTCAGGGCAGCACAGGTTTGAGGTGGGGGCAGGTTGGGTCTGGGACATATCCTCGTCCGTTCGGATATTTTGCAGGCAGCCGGCCACTCAGGGCCACAGCCCCTGGAGACAAAGACCGGCCCTTTTCCCTGGGAAGAAAAGTGGCCAGCCCAGGTTCCTGATGTCAGTTTGTAGGGTTCCCTTAGGACTTTCAGGGCAGCACAGGTTTGAGGTGGGGGCAGGTTGGGTCTGGGACATATCCTCGTCCGTTCGGATATTTTGCAGGCAGCCGGCCACTCAGCGGCCACAGCCCCTGGAGACAAAGACCGGCCCTTTTCCCTGGGAAAGAAAAAGTGGCCAGCCCAGGTTCCTGATGTCAGTTTGTAGGGTTCCCTTAGGACTTTCAGGGCAGCACAGGTTTGAGGGTGGGGGCAGGTTGGGTCTGGGACATATCCTCGTCCGTTCGGATATTTTGCAGGCAGCCGGCCACTCAGGGCCACAGCCCCTGGAGACAAAGACGGCCCTTTTCCCTGGGAAAGAAAAGTGGCCAGCCCAGGTTCCTGATGTCAGTTTGTAGGGTTCCCTTAGGACTTTCAGGGCAGCACAGGTTTGAGGTGGGGGCAGGTTGGGTCTGGGACATATCCTCGTCCGTTCGGATATTTTGCAGGCAGCCGGCCACTCAGGCCACAGCCCCTGGAGACAAAGACCGGCCCTTTTCCCTGGGAAAGAAAAGTGGCCAGCCCAGGTTCCTGATGTCAGTTTGTAGGGTTCCCTTAGGACTTTCAGGGCAGCACAGGTTTGAGGTGGGGGCAGGTTGGGTCTGGGACATATCCTCGTCCGTTCGGATATTTTGCAGGCAGCCGGCCACTCAGGGCCACAGCCCCTGGAGACAAAGACCGGCCCTTTTCCCTTGGAAAGAAAAGTGGCCAGCCCAGGTTCCTGATATCAGTTTGTAGGGTTCCCTTGGGACTGTCAGGGCAGCACAGGTTTGAGGTGGGGGCAGGTTGGGTCTGGGACATATCCTCGTCCGTTCGGATATTTTGCAGGCAGCCGGCCACTCAGGGCCACAGCCCCTGGAGACAAAGACCGGCCCTTTTCCCTGGGAAAGAAAAGTGGCCAGCCCAGGTTCCTGATGTCAGTTTGTAGGGTTCCCTTAGGACTTTCAGGGCAGCACAGGTTTGAGGTGGGGGCAGGTTGGGTCTGGGACATATCCTCGTCCGTTCGGATATTTTGCAGGCAGCCGGCCACTCACGGCCACTCAGGGCCACAGCCCCTGGAGACAAAGACCGGCCCTTTTCCCTGGGAAAGAAAAGTGGCCAGCCCAGGTTCCTGATGTCAGTTTGTAGGGTTCCCTTAGGACTTTCAGGGCAGCACAGGTTTGAGGTGGGGGCAGGTTGGGTCTGGGACATATCCTCGTCCGTTCGGATATTTTGCAGGCAGCCGGCCACTCAGGGCCACAGCCCCTGGAGACAAAGACCGGCCCTTTTCCCTGGGAAAGAAAAGTGGCCAGCCCAGGTTCCTGATATCAGTTTGTAGGGTTCCCTTGGGACTGTCAGGGCAGCACAGGTTTGAGGTGGGGGCAGGTTGGGTCTGGGACATATCCTCGTCCGTTCGGATATTTTGCAGGCAGCCGGCCACTCAGGGCCACTCATGGCCACAGCCCCTGGAGACAAAGACCGGCCCTTTTCCCTGGGAAAGAAAAGTGGCCAGCCCAGGTTCCTGATGTCAGTTTGTAGGGTTCCCTTAGGACTTTCAGGGCAGCACAGGTTTGAGGTGGGGGCAGGTTGGGTCTGGGACATATCCTCGTCCGTTCGGATATTTTGCAGGCAGCCGGCCACTCAGGGCCACAGCCCCTGGAGACAAAGACCGGCCCTTTTCCCTGGGAAAGAAAAGTGGCCAGCCCAGGTTCCTGATGTCAGTTTGTAGGGTTCCCTTAGGACTTTCAGGGCAGCACAGGTTTGAGGTGGGGGCAGGTTGGGTCTGGGACATATCCTCGTCCGTTCGGATATTTTGCAGGCAGCCGGCCACTCAGGGCCACAGCCCCTGGAGACAAAGACCGGCCCTTTTCCCTGGGAAAGAAAAGTGGCCAGCCCAGGTTCCTGATGTCAGTTTGTAGGGTTCCCTTAGGACTTTCAGGGCAGCACAGGTTTGAGGTGGGGGCAGGTTGGGTCTGGGACATATCCTCGTCCGTTCGGATATTTTGCAGGCAGCCGGCCACTCAGGGCCACAGCCCCTGGAGACAAAGACCGGCCCTTTTCCCTGGGAAAGAAAAGTGGCCAGCCCAGGTTCCTGATGTCAGTTTGTAGGGTTCCCTTAGGACTTTCAGGGCAGCACAGGTTTGAGGTGGGGGCAGGTTGGGTCTGGGACATATCCTCGTCCGTTCGGATATTTTGCAGGCAGCCGGCCACTCAGGGCCACAGCCCCTGGAGACAAAGACCGGCCCTTTTCCCTGGGAAAGAAAAGTGGCCAGCCCAGGTTCCTGATGTCAGTTTGTAGGGTTCCCTTAGGACTTCAGGGCAGCACAGGTTTGAGGTGGGGGCAGGTTGGGTCTGGGACATATCCTCGTCCGTTCGGATATTTTGCAGGCAGCCGGCCACTCAGGGCCACAGCCCCTGGAGACAAAGACCGGCCCTTTTCCCTGGGAAAGAAAAGTGGCCAGCCCAGGTTCCTGATATCAGTTTGTAGGGTTCCCTTGGGACTGTCAGGGCAGCACAGGTTTGAGGTGGGGGCAGGTTGGGTCTGGGACATATCCTCGTCCGTTCGGATATTTTGCAGGCAGCCGGCCCACTCAGGGCCACAGCCCCTGGAGACAAAGACCGGCCCTTTTCCCTGGGAAAGAAAAGTGGCCAGCCCAGGTTCCTGATGTCAGTTTGTAGGGTTCCCTTAGGACTTTCAGGGCAGCACAGGTTTGAGGTGGGGGCAGGTTGGGTCTGGGACATATCCTCGTCCGTTCGGATATTTTGCAGGCAGCCGGCCACTCAGCCGGCCACAGCCCCTGGAGACAAAGACCGGCCCTTTTCCCTGGGAAAGAAAAGTGGCCAGCCCAGGTTCCTGATGTCAGTTTGTAGGGTTCCCTTAGGACTTTCAGGGCAGCACAGGTTTGAGGTGGGGGCAGGTTGGGTCTGGGACATATCCTCGTCCGTTCGGATATTTTGCAGGCAGCCGGCCACTCAGGGCCACAGCCCCTGGAGACAAAGACCGGCCCTTTTCCCTGGGAAAGAAAAGTGGCCAGCCCAGGTTCCTGATGTCAGTTTGTAGGGTTCCCTTAGGACTTTCAGGGCAGCACAGGTTTGAGGTGGGGGCAGGTTGGGTCTGGGACATATCCTCGTCCGTTCGGATATTTTGCAGGCAGCCGGCCACTCAGGGCCACAGCCCCTGGAGACAAAGACCGGCCCTTTTCCCTGGGAAAGAAAAGTGGCCAGCCCAGGTTCCTGATGTCAGTTTGTAGGGTTCCCTTAGGACTTTCAGGGCAGCACAGGTTTGAGGTGGGGGCAGGTTGGGTCTGGGACATATCCTCGTCCGTTCGGATATTTTGCAGGCAGCCGGCCACTCAGGGCCACAGCCCCTGGAGACAAAGACCGGCCCTTTTCCCTGGGAAAGAAAAGTGGCCAGCCCAGGTTCCTGATGTCAGTTTGTAGGGTTCCCTTAGGACTTTCAGGGCAGCACAGGTTTGAGGTGGGGGCAGGTTGGGTCTGGGACATATCCTCGTCCGTTCGGATATTTTGCAGGCAGCCGGCCACTCAGGGCCACAGCCCCTGGAGACAAAGACCGGCCCTTTTCCCTGGGAAAGAAAAGTGGCCAGCCCAGCTTCCTGATGTCAGTTTGTAGGGTTCCCTTAGGACTTTCAGGGCAGCACAGGTTTGAGGTGGGGGCAGGTTGGGTCTGGGACATATCCTCGTCCGTTCAGATATTTTGCAGGCAGCCGGTCACTCAGGGCCACTCAGCTGGCCACAGCCCCTGGAGACAAAGACCGGCCCTTTTCCCTGGGAAAGAAAAGTGGCCAGCCCAGGTTCCTGATGTCAGTTTGTAGGGTTCCCTTAGGACTTTCAGGGCAGCACAGGTTTGAGGTGGGGGCAGGTTGGGTCTGGGACATATCCTCGTCCGTTCGGATATTTTGCAGGCAGCCGGCCACTCAGGGCCACAGCCCCTGGAGACAAACACCGGCCCTTTTCCCTGGGAAAGAAAAGTGGCCAGCCCAGGTTCCTGATGTCAGTTTGTAGGGTTCCCTTGGGACTGTCAGGGCAGCACAGGTTTGAGGTGGGGGCAGGTTGGGTCTGGGACATATCCTCGTCCGTTCAGATATTTTGCAGGCAGCCGGCCACTCAGGGCCTCAGCCCCTGGAGACAAAGGACCGGCCCTTTTCCCTGGGAAAGAAAAGTGGCCAGCCCAGCTTCCTGATGTCAGTTTGTAGGGTTTCCTTGGGACTGTCAGGGCAGCACAGGTTTGAGGTGGGGGCAGGTTGGGTCTGGGACATATCCTCGTCCGTTCGGATATTTTGCAGGCAGCCGGCCACTCAGGGCCACAGCCCCCGGAGACAAAGACCGGCCCTTTTCCCTGGGAAAGAAAAGTGGCCAGCCCAGGTTCCTGATGTCAGTTTGTAGGGTTCCCTTAGGACTTTCAGGGCAGCACAGGTTTGAGGTGGGGGCAGGTTGGGTCTGGGACATATCCTCGTCCGTTCGGATATTTTGCAGGCAGCCGGCCACTCAGGGCCACAGCCCCTGGAGACAAAGACCGGCCCTTTTCCCTGGGAAAGAAAAGTGGCCAGCCCAGGTTCCTGATGTCAGTTTGTAGGGTTCCCTTAGGACTTTCAGGGCAGCACAGGTTTGAGGTGGGGGCAGGTTGGGTCTGGGACATATCCTCGTCCGTTCGGATATTTTGCAGGCAGCCGGCCACTCAGGGCCACTCAGCCGGCCACAGCCCCTGGAGACAAAGACCGGCCCTTTTCCCTGGGAAAGAAAAGTGGCCAGCCCAGGTTCCTGATGTCAGTTTGTAGGGTTCCCTTAGGACTTTCAGGGCAGCACAGGTTTGAGGTGGGGGCAGGTTGGGTCTGGGACATATCCTCGTCCGTTCGGATATTTTGCAGGCAGCCGGCCACTCAGGGCCACAGCCCCCGGAGACAAACACCGGCCCTTTTCCCTGGGAAAGAAAAGTGGCCAGCCCAGCTTCCTGATGTCAGTTTGTAGGGTTCCCTTAGGACTTTCAGGGCAGCACAGGTTTGAGGTGGGGGCAGGTTGGGTCTGGGACATATCCTCGTCCGTTCGGATATTTTGCAGGCAGCCGGCCACTCAGGGCCACAGCCCCTGGAGACAAAGACCGGCCCTTTTCCCTGGGAAAGAAAAGTGGCCAGCCCAGCTTCCTGATGTCAGTTTGTAGGGTTCCCTTAGGACTTTCAGGGCAGCACAGGTTTGAGGTGGGGGCAGGTTGGGTCTGGGACATATCCTCGTCCGTTCGGATATTTTGGGCAGCCGGCCACTCAGGGCCACAGCCCCTGGAGACAAAGACCGGCCCTTTTCCCTGGGAAAGAAAAGTGGCCAGCCCAGGTTCCTGATGTCAGTTTGTAGGGTTCCCTTAGGACTTTCAGGGCAGCACAGGTTTGAGGTGGGGGGCAGGTTGGGTCTGGGACATATCCTCGTCCGTTCGGATATTTTGCAGGCAGCCGGCCACTCAGGGCCACAGCCCCTGGAGACAAAGACCGGCCCTTTTCCCTGGGAAAGAAAAGTGGCCAGCCCAGGTTCCTGATGTCAGTTTGTAGGGTTCCCTTAGGACTTTCAGGGCAGCACAGGTTTGAGGTGGGGGCAGGTTGGGTCTGGGACATATCCTCGTCCGTTCGGATATTTTGCAGGCAGCCGGCCACTCAGGGCCACAGCCCCTGGAGACAAAGACCGGCCCTTTTCCCTGGGAAAGAAAAGTGGCCAGCCCAGCTTCCTGATGTCAGTTTGTAGGGTTCCCTTAGGACTTTCAGGGCAGCACAGGTTTGAGGTGGGGGCAGGTTGGGTCTGGGACATATCCTCGTCCGTTCAGATATTTTGCAGGCAGCCGGTCACTGAGGGCCACTCAGCTGGCCACAGCCCCTGGAGACAAAGACCGGCCCTTTTCCCTGGGAAAGAAAAGTGGCCAGCCCAGGTTCCTGATGTCAGTTTGTAGGGTTCCCTTAGGACTTTCAGGGCAGCACAGGTTTGAGGTGGGGGCAGGTTGGGTCTGGGACATATCCTCGTCCGTTCGGATATTTTGCAGGCAGCCGGCCACTCAGGGCCACAGCCCCTGGAGACAAACACCGGCCCTTTTCCCTGGGAAAGAAAAGTGGCCAGCCCAGGTTCCTGATGTCAGTTTGTAGGGTTCCCTTGGGACTGTCAGGGCAGCACAGGTTTGAGGTGGGGGCAGGTTGGGTCTGGGACATATCCTCGTCCGTTCGGATATTTTGCAGGCAGCCGGCCACTCAGGGCCACAGCCCCTGGAGACAAAGACCGGCCCTTTTCCCTGGGAAAGAAAAGTGGCCAGCCCAGCTTCCTGATGTCAGTTTGTAGGGTTTCCTTGGGACTGTCAGGGCAGCACAGGTTTGAGGTGGGGCAGGTTGGGTCTGGGACATATCCTCGTCCGTTCGGATATTTTGCAGGCAGCCGGCCACTCAGGGCCACAGCCCCCGGAGACAAAGACCGGCCCTTTTCCCTGGGAAAGAAAAGTGGCCAGCCCAGGTTCCTGATGTCAGTTTGTAGGGTTCCCTTAGGACTTTCAGGGCAGCACAGGTTTGAGGTGGGGGCAGGTTGGGTCTGGGACATATCCTCGTCCGTTCGGATATTTTGCAGGCAGCCGGCCACTCAGGGCCACTCAGCCGGCCACAGCCCCTGGAGACAAAGACCGGCCCTTTTCCCTGGGAAAGAAAAGTGGCCAGCCCAGGTTCCTGATGTCAGTTTGTAGGGTTCCCTTAGGACTTTCAGGGCAGCACAGGTTTGAGGTGGGGGCAGGTTGGGTCTGGGACATATCCTCGTCCGTTCGGATATTTTGCAGGCAGCCGGCCACTCAGGGCCACAGCCCCTGGAGACAAAGACCGGCCCTTTTCCCTGGGAAAGAAAAGTGGCCAGCCCAGTTTCCTGATGTCAGTTTGTAGGGTTCCCTTAGGACTTTCAGGGCAGCACAGGTTTGAGGTGGGGGGCAGGTTGGGTCTGGGACATATCCTCGTCCGTTCGGATATTTTGCAGGCAGCCGGCCACTCAGGCCACTCAGCCGGCCACAGCCCCTGGAGACAAAGACCGGCCCTTTTCCCTGGGAAAGAAAAGTGGCCAGCCCAGGTTCCTGATGTCAGTTTGTAGGGTTCCCTTAGGACTTTCAGGGCAGCACAGGTTTGAGGTGGGGGCAGGTTGGGTCTGGGACATATCCTCGTCCGTTCGGATATTTTGCAGGCAGCCGGCCACTCAGGGCCACAGCCCCTGGAGACAAACACCGGCCCTTTTCCCTGGGAAAGAAAAGTGGCCAGCCCAGCTTCCTGATGTCAGTTTGTAGGGTTCCCTTAGGACTTTCAGGGCAGCACAGGTTTGAGGTGGGGGCAGTTTGGGTCTGGGACATATCCTCGTCCGTTCGGATATTTTGCAGGCAGCCGGCCACTCAGGGCCACAGCCCCTGGAGACAAAGACCGGCCCTTTTCCCTGGGAAAGAAAAGTGGCCAGCCCAGGTTCCTGATGTCAGTTTGTAGGGTTCCCTTAGGACTTTCAGGGCAGCACAGGTTTGAGGTGGGGGCAGGTTGGGTCTGGGACATATCCTCGTCCGTTCGGATATTTTGCAGGCAGCCGGCCACTCAGGGCCACAGCCCCTGGAGACAAAGACCGGCCCTTTTCCCTGGGAAAGAAAAGTGGCCAGCCCAGGTTCCTGATGTCAGTTTGTAGGGTTCCCTTAGGACTTTCAGGGCAGCACAGGTTTGAGGTGGGGGCAGGTTGGGTCTGGGACATATCCTCGTCCGTTCGGATATTTTGCAGGCAGCCGGCCACTCAGGGCCACTCAGGGCCACAGCCCCTGGAGACAAACACCGGCCCTTTTCCCTGGGAAAGAAAAGTGGCCAGCCCAGGTTCCTGATGTCAGTTTGTAGGGTTCCCTTAGGACTTTCAGGGCAGCACAGGTTTGAGGTGGGGGCAGGTTGGGTCTGGGACATATCCTCGTCCGTTCGGATATTTTGCAGGCAGCCGGCCACTCAGGGCCACAGCCCCTGGAGACAAACACCGGCCCTTTTCCCTGGGAAAGAAAAGTGGCCAGCCCAGGTTCCTGATGTCAGTTTGTAGGGTTCCCTTAGGATTTTCAGGGCAGCACAGGTTTGAGGTGGGGGCAGGTTGGGTCTGGGACATATCCTCGTCCGTTCGGATATTTTGCAGGCAGCCGGCCACTCAGGGCCACAGCCCCTGGAGACAAAGACCGGCCCTTTTCCCTGGGAAAGAAAAGTGGCCAGCCCAGGTTCCTGATATCAGTTTGTAGGGTTCCCTTGGGACTGTCAGGGCAGCACAGGTTTGAGGTGGGGGCAGGTTGGGTCTGGGACATATCCTCGTCCGTTCGGATATTTTGCAGGCAGCCGGCCACTCAGGGCCACAGCCCCTGGAGACAAAGACCGGCCCTTTTCCCTGGGAAAGAAAAGTGGCCAGCCCAGGTTCCTGATGTCAGTTTGTAGGGTTCCCTTAGGACTTTCAGGGCAGCACAGGTTTGAGGTGGGGGCAGGTTGGGTCTGGGACATATCCTCGTCCGTTCGGATATTTTGCAGGCAGCCGGCCACTCAGGGCCACAGCCCCTGGAGACAAAGACCGGCCCCTTTTCCCTGGGAAAGAAAAGTGGCCAGCCCAGCTTCCTGATGTCAGTTTGTAGGGTTCCCTTAGGACTTTCAGGCAGCACAGGTTTGAGGTGGGGGCAGGTTGGGTCTGGGACATATCCTCGTCCGTTCGGATATTTTGCAGGCAGCCGGCCACTCAGGGCCACAGCCCCTGGAGACAAAGACCGGCCCTTTTCCCTGGGAAAGAAAAGTGGCCAGCCCAGCTTCCTGATGTCAGTTTGTAGGGTTCCCTTGGGACTGTCAGGGCAGCACAGGTTTGAGGTGGGGGCAGGTTGGGTCTGGGACATATCCTCGTCCGTTCGGATATTTTGCAGGCAGCCGGTCACTCAGGGCCACTCAGCCGGCCACAGCCCCTGGAGACAAAGACCGGCCCTTTTCCCTGGGAAAGAAAAGTGGCCAGCCCAGGTTCCTGATGTCAGTTTGTAGGGTTCCCTTAGGACTTTCAGGGCAGCACAGGTTTGAGGTGGGGGCAGGTTGGGTCTGGGACATATCCTCGTCCGTTCGGATATTTTGCAGGCAGCCGGCCACTCAGGGCCACAGCCCCTGGAGACAAAGACCGGCCCTTTTCCCTGGAAAGAAAAGTGGCCAGCCCAGGTTCCTGATGTCAGTTTGTAGGGTTCCCTTAGGACTTTCAGGGCAGCACAGGTTTGAGGTGGGGGCAGGTTGGGTCTGGGACATATCCTCGTCCGTTCGGATATTTTGCAGGCAGCCGGCCACTCAGGGCCACAGCCCCTGGAGACAAAGACCGGCCCTTTTCCCTGGGAAAGAAAAGTGGCCAGCCCAGGTTCCTGATGTCAGTTTGTAGGGTTCCCTTAGGACTTTCAGGGCAGCACAGGTTTGAGGTGGGGGCAGGTTGGGTCTGGGACATATCCTCGTCCGTTCTGATATTTTGCAGGCAGCCGGCCACTCAGGGCCACTCAGCCGTCCGCAGCCCCTGGAGACAAAGACCGGCCCTTTTCCCTGGGAAAGAAAAGTGGCCAGCCCAGGTTCCTGATGTCAGTTTGTAGGGTTCCCTTAGGACTTTCAGGGCAGCACAGGTTTGAGGTGGGGGCAGGTTGGGTCTGGGACATATCCTCGTCCGTTCGGATATTTTGCAGGCAGCCGGCCACTCAGGGCCACAGCCCCTGGAGACAAAGACCGCCCTTTTCCCTGGGAAAGAAAAGTGGCCAGCCCAGGTTCCTGATGTCAGTTTTTAGGGTTCCCTTAGGACTTTCAGGGCAGCACAGTTTTGAGGTGGGGGCAGGTTGGGTCTGGGACATATCCTCGTCCGTTCGGATATTTTGCAGGCAGCCGGCCACTCAGGGCCACTCAGCCGGCCACAGCCCCTGGAGACAAAGACCGGCCCTTTTCCCTGGGAAAGAAAAGTGGCCAGCCCAGGTTCCTGATGTCAGTTTGTAGGGTTCCCTTAGGACTTTCAGGGCAGCACAGGTTTGAGGTGGGGGCAGGTTGGGTCTGGGACATATCCTCGTCCGTTCGGATATTTTGCAGGCAGCCGGCCACTCAGGGCCACAGCCCCTGGAGACAAAGACCGGCCCTTTTCCCTGGGAAAGAAAAGTGGCCAGCCCAGGTTCCTGATGTCAGTTTGTAGGGTTCCCTTAGGACTTTCAGGGCAGCACAGGTTTGAGGTGGGGGCAGGTTGGGTCTGGGACATATCCTCGTCCGTTCGGATATTTTGCAGGCAGCCGGCCACTCAGGGCCACAGCCCCTGGAGACAAAGACCGGCCCTTTTCCCTGGGAAAGAAAAGTGGCCAGCCCAGCTTCCTGATGTCAGTTTGTAGGGTTCCCTTAGGACTTTCAGGGCAGCACAGGTTTGAGGTGGGGGCAGGTTGGGTCTGGGACATATCCTCGTCCGTTCGGATATTTTGCAGGCAGCCGGCCACTCAGGGCCACAGCCCCTGGAGACAAAGACCGGCCCTTTTCCCTGGGAAAGAAAAGTGGCCAGCCCAGCTTCCTGATGTCAGTTTGTAGGGTTTCCTTGGGACTTTCAGGGCAGCACAGGTTTGAGGTGGGGGCAGGTTGGGTCTGGGACATATCCTCGTCCGTTCGGATATTTTGCAGGCAGCCGGCCACTCAGGGCCACAGCCCCTGGAGACAAAGACCGGCCCTTTTCCCTGGGAAAGAAAAGTGGCCAGCCCAGGTTCCTGATGTCAGTTTGTAGGGTTCCCTTAGGACTTTCAGGGCAGCACAGGTTTGAGGTGGGGGCAGGTTGGGTCTGGGACATATCCTCGTCCGTTCGGATATTTTGCAGGCAGCCGGCCACTCAGGGCCACAGCCCCTGGAGACAAAGACCGGCCCTTTTCCCTGGGAAAGAAAAGTGGCCAGCCCAGGTTCCTGATGTCAGTTTGTAGGGTTCCCTTAGGACTTTCAGGGCAGCACAGGTTTGAGGTGGGGGCAGGTTGGGTCTGGGACATATCCTCGTCCGTTCGGATATTTTGCAGGCAGCCGGCCACTCAGGGCCACAGCCCCTGGAGACAAAGACCGGCCCTTTTCCCTGGGAAAGAAAAGTGGCCAGCCCAGGTTCCTGATGTCAGTTTGTAGGGTTCCCTTAGGACTTTCAGGGCAGCACAGGTTTGAGGTGGGGGCAGGTTGGGTCTGGGACATATCCTCGTCCGTTCGGATATTTTGCAGGCAGCCGGCCACTCAGGGCCACAGCCCCTGGAGACAAAGACCGGCCCTTTTCCCTGGGAAAGAAAAGTGGCCAGCCCAGGTTCCTGATGTCAGTTTGTAGGGTTCCCTTAGGACTTTCAGGGCAGCACAGGTTTGAGGTGGGGGCAGGTTGGGTCTGGGACATATCCTCGTCCGTTCGGATATTTTGCAGGCAGCCGGCCACTCAGGGCCACAGCCCCTGGAGACAAAGACCGGCCCTTTTCCCTGGGAAAGAAAAGTGGCCAGCCCAGGTTCCTGATGTCAGTTTGTAGGGTTCCCTTAGGACTTTCAGGGCAGCACAGGTTTGAGGTGGGGGCAGGTTGGGTCTGGGACATATCCTCGTCCGTTCGGATATTTTGCAGGCAGCCGGCCACTCAGGGCCACAGCCCCTGGAGACAAAGACCGGCCCTTTTCCCTGGGAAAGAAAAGTGGCCAGCCCATGTTCCTGATGTCAGTTTGTAGGGTTCCCTTAGGACTTTCAGGGCAGCACAGGTTTGAGGTGGGGGCAGGTTGGGTCTGGGACATATCCTCGTCCGTTCGGATATTTTGCAGGCAGCCGGCCACTCAGGGCCACAGCCCCTGGAGACAAAGACCGGCCCTTTTCCCTGGGAAAGAAAAGTGGCCAGCCCAGGTTCCTGATGTCAGTTTGTAGGGTTCCCTTAGGACTTTCAGGGCAGCACAGGTTTGAGGTGGGGGCAGGTTGGGTCTGGGACATATCCTCGTCCGTTCGGATATTTTGCAGGCAGCCGGCCACTCAGGGCCACAGGCCCTGGAGACAAAGACCGGCCCTTTTCCCTGGGAAAGAAAAGTGGCCAGCCCAGGTTCCTGATGTCAGTTTGTAGGGTTCCCTTAGGACTTTCAGGGCAGCACAGTTTTGAGGTGGGGGCAGGTTGGGTCTGGGACATATCCTCGTCCGTTCGGATATTTTGCAGGCAGCCGGCCACTCAGGGCCACAGCCCCTGGAGACAAAGACCGGCCCTTTTCCCTGGGAAAGAAAAGTGGCCAGCCCAGGTTCCTGATGTCAGTTTGTAGGGTTCCCTTAGGACTTTCAGGGCAGCACAGGTTTGAGGTGGGGGCAGGTTGGGTCTGGGACATATCCTCGTCCGTTCGGATATTTTGCAGGCAGCCGGCCACTCAGGGCCACTCATGGCCACAGCCCCTGGAGACAAAGACCGGCCCTTTTCCCTGGGAAAGAAAAGTGGCCAGCCCAGGTTCCTGATGTCAGTTTGTAGGGTTCCCTTAGGACTTTCAGGGCAGCACAGGTTTGAGGTGGGGGCAGGTTGGGTCTGGGACATATCCTCGTCCGTTCGGATATTTTGCAGGCAGCCGGCCACTCAGGGCCACAGCCCCTGGAGACAAAGACCGGCCCTTTTCCCTGGGAAAGAAAAGTGGCCAGCCCAGCTTCCTGATGTCAGTTTGTAGGGTTCCCTTGGGACTGTCAGGGCAGCACAGGTTTGAGGTGGGGGCAGGTTGGGTCTGGGACATATCCTCGTCCGTTCGGATATTTTGCAGGCAGCCGGCCACTCAGGGCCTCAGCCCCTGGAGACAAAGACCGGCCCTTTTCCCTGGGAAAGAAAAGTGGCCAGCCCAGGTTCCTGATGTCAGTTTGTAGGGTTTCCTTGGGACTGTCAGGGCAGCACAGGTTTGAGGTGGGGGCAGGTTGGGTCTGGGACATATCCTCGTCCGTTCGGATATTTTGCAGGCAGCCGGCCACTCAGGGCCACAGCCCCCGGAGACAAAGACCGGCCCTTTTCCCTGGGAAAGAAAAGTGGCCAGCCCAGGTTCCTGATGTCAGTTTGTAGGGTTCCCTTAGGACTTTCAGGGCAGCACAGGTTTGAGGTGGGGGCAGGTTGGGTCTGGGACATATCCTCGTCCGTTCGGATATTTTGCAGGCAGCCGGCCACTCAGGGCCACTCAGCCGGCCACAGCCCCTGGAGACAAAGACCGGCCCTTTTCCCTGGGAAAGAAAAGTGGCCAGCCCAGGTTCCTGATGTCAGTTTGTAGGGTTCCCTTAGGACTTTCAGGGCAGCACAGGTTTGAGGTGGGGGCAGGTTGGGTCTGGGACATATCCTCGTCCGTTCGGATATTTTGCAGGCAGCCGGCCACTCAGGGCCACTCAGCCGGCCACAGCCCCTGGAGACAAAGACCGGCCCTTTTCCCTGGGAAAGAAAAGTGGCCAGCCCAGGTTCCTGATGTCAGTTTGTAGGGTTCCCTTAGGACTTTCAGGGCAGCACAGGTTTGAGGTGGGGGCAGGTTGGGTCTGGGACATATCCTCGTCCGTTCGGATATTTTGCAGGCAGCCGGCCACTCAGGGCCACAGCCCCTGGAGACAAAGACCGGCCCTTTTCCCTGGGAAAGAAAAGTGGCCAGCCCAGCTTCCTGATGTCAGTTTGTAGGGTTCCCTTAGGACTTTCAGGGCAGCACAGGTTTGAGGTGGGGGCAGTTTGGGTCTGGGACATATCCTCGTCCGTTCGGATATTTTGCAGGCAGCCGGCCACTCAGGGCCACAGCCCCTGGAGACAAAGACCGGCCCTTTTCCCTGGGAAAGAAAAGTGGCCAGCCCAGGTTCCTGATGTCAGTTTGTAGGGTTCCCTTAGGACTTTCAGGGCAGCACAGGTTTGAGGTGGGGGCAGGTTGGGTCTGGGACATATCCTCGTCCGTTCGGATATTTTGCAGGCAGCCGGCCACTCAGGGCCACAGCCCCTGGAGACAAAGACCGGCCCTTTTCCCTGGGAAAGAAAAGTGGCCAGCCCAGCTTCCTGATGTCAGTTTGTAGGGTTCCCTTAGGACTTTCAGGGCAGCACAGGTTTGAGGTGGGGGCAGGTTGGGTCTGGGACATATCCTCGTCCGTTCGGATATTTTGCAGGCAGCCGGCCACTCAGGGCCACAGGCCCTGGAGACAAAGACCGGCCCTTTTCCCTGGGAAAGAAAAGTGGCCAGCCCAGGTTCCTGATGTCAGTTTGTAGGGTTCCCTTAGGACTTTCAGGGCAGCACAGGTTTGAGGTGGGGGCAGTTTGGGTCTGGGACATATCCTCGTCCGTTCGGATATTTTGCAGGCAGCCGGCCACTCAGGGCCACAGCCCCTGGAGACAAAGACCGGCCCTTTTCCCTGGGAAAGAAAAGTGGCCAGCCCAGGTTCCTGATGTCAGTTTGTAGGGTTCCCTTAGGACTTTCAGGGCAGCACAGGTTTGAGGTGGGGGCAGGTTGGGTCTGGGACATATCCTCGTCCGTTCGGATATTTTGCAGGCAGCCGGCCACTCAGGGCCACAGCCCCTGGAGACAAAGACCGGCCCTTTTCCCTGGGAAAGAAAAGTGGCCAGCCCAGCTTCCTGATGTCAGTTTGTAGGGTTCCCTTAGGACTTTCAGGGCAGCACAGGTTTGAGGTGGGGGCAGGTTGGGTCTGGGACATATCCTCGTCCGTTCGGATATTTTGCAGGCAGCCGGCCACTCAGGGCCACAGCCCCTGGAGACAAAGACCGGCCCTTTTCCCTGGGAAAGAAAAGTGGCCAGCCCAGGTTCCTGATGTCAGTTTGTAGGGTTCCCTTAGGACTTTCAGGGCAGCACAGGTTTGAGGTGGGGGCAGGTTGGGTCTGGGACATATCCTCGTCCGTTCGGATATTTTGCAGGCAGCCGGCCACTCAGGGCCACAGCCCCTGGAGACAAAGACCGGCCCTTTTCCCTGGGAAAGAAAAGTGGCCAGCCCAGGTTCCTGATGTCAGTTTGTAGGGTTCCCTTGGGACTTTCAGGGCAGCACAGGTTTGAGGTGGGGGCAGGTTGGGTCTGGGACATATCCTCGTCCGTTCAGATATTTTGCAGGCAGCCGGCCACTCAGGGCCACTCAGCCGGCCACAGCCCCTGGAGACAAATACCGGCCCTTTTCCCTGGGAAAGAAAAGTGGCCAGCCCAGGTTCCTGATGTCAGTTTGTAGGGTTCCCTTAGGACTTTCAGGGCAGCAGCGGTTTGAGGTGGGGGCAGGTTGGGTCTGGGACATATCCTCGTCCGTTCGGATATTTTGCAGGCAGCCGGCCACTCAGGGCCACAGCCCCTGGAGAAAAACCACCCGGCCCTTTTCCCTGGGAAAGAAAAGTGGCCAGCCCAGCTTCCTGATGTCAGTTTGTAGGGTTCCCTTGGGACTGTCAGGGCAGCACAGGTTTGAGGTGGGGGCAGGTTGGGTCTGGGACATATCCTCGTCCGTTCGGATATTTTGCAGGCAGCCGGCCACTCAGGGCCTCAGCCCCTGGAGACAAAGACCGGCCCTTTTCCCTGGGAAAGAAAGTGGCCAGCCCAGGTTCCTGATGTCAGTTTGTAGGGTTTCCTTGGGACTGTCAGGGCAGCACAGGTTTGAGGTGGGGGCAGGTTGGGTCTGGGACATATCCTCGTCCGTTCGGATATTTTGCAGGCAGCCGGCCACTCAGGGCCACAGCCCCCGGAGACAAAGACCGGCCCTTTTCCCTGGGAAAGAAAAGTGGCCAGCCCAGGTTCCTGATGTCAGTTTGTAGGGTTCCCTTAGGACTTTCAGGGCAGCACAGGTTTGAGGTGGGGGCAGGTTGGGTCTGGGACATATCCTCGTCCGTTCGGATATTTTGCAGGCAGCCGGCCACTCAGGGCCACTCAGCCGGCCACAGCCCCTGGAGACAAAGACCGGCCCTTTTCCCTGGGAAAGAAAAGTGGCCAGCCCAGGTTCCTGATGTCAGTTTGTAGGGTTCCCTTAGGACTTTCAGGGCAGCACAGGTTTGAGGTGGGGGCAGGTTGGGTCTGGGACATATCCTCGTCCGTTCGGATATTTTGCAGGCAGCCGGCCACTCAGGGCCACAGCCCCTGGAGACAAAGACCGGCCCTTTTCCCTGGAAAGAAAAGTGGCCAGCCCAGGTTCCTGATGTCAGTTTGTAGGGTTCCCTTAGGACTTTCAGGGCAGCACAGGTTTGAGGTGGGGGCAGGTTGGGTCTGGGACATATCCTCGTCCGTTCGGATATTTTGCAGGCAGCCGGCCACTCAGGGCCACTCAGCCGGCCACAGCCCCTGGAGACAAAGACCGGCCCTTTTCCCTGGGAAAGAAAAGTGGCCAGCCCAGGTTCCTGATGTCAGTTTGTAGGGTTCCCTTAGGACTTTCAGGGCAGCACAGGTTTGAGGTGGGGGCAGGTTGGGTCTGGGACATATCCTCGTCCGTTCGGATATTTTGCAGGCAGCCGGCCACTCAGGGCCACAGCCCCTGGAGACAAAGACCGGCCCTTTTCCCTGGGAAAGAAAAGTGGCCAGCCCAGCTTCCTGATGTCAGTTTGTAGGGTTCCCTTAGGACTTTCAGGGCAGCACAGGTTTGAGGTGGGGGCAGGTTGGGTCTGGGACATATCCTCGTCCGTTCGGATATTTTGCAGGCAGCCGGCCACTCAGGGCCACAGCCCCTGGAGACAAAGACCGGCCCTTTTCCCTGGGAAAGAAAAGTGGCCAGCCCAGCTTCCTGATGTCAGTTTGTAGGGTTCCCTTAGGACTTTCAGGGCAGCACAGGTTTGAGGTGGGGGCAGGTTGGGTCTGGGACATATCCTCGTCCGTTCGGATATTTTGCAGGCAGCCGGCCACTCAGGGCCACAGCCCCTGGAGACAAAGACCGGCCCTTTTCCCTGGGAAAGAAAAGTGGCCAGCCCAGCTTCCTGATGTCAGTTTGTAGGGTTCCCTTAGGACTTTCAGGGCAGCACAGGTTTGAGGTGGGGGCAGGTTGGGTCTGGGACATATCCTCGTCCGTTCGGATATTTTGCAGGCAGCCGGCCACTCAGGGCCACTCAGCCGGCCACAGCCCCTGGAGACAAAGACCGGCCCTTTTCCCTGGGAAAGAAAAGTGGCCAGCCCAGGTTCCTGATGTCAGTTTGTAGGGTTCCCTTAGGACTTTCAGGGCAGCACAGGTTTGAGGTGGGGGCAGGTTGGGTCTGGGACATATCCTCGTCCGTTCGGATATTTTGCAGGCAGCCGGCCACTCAGGGCCACAGCCCCTGGAGACAAACACCGGCCCTTTTCCCTGGGAAAGAAAAGTGGCCAGCCCAGGTTCCTGATGTCAGTTTGTAGGGTTCCCTTAGGACTTTCAGGGCAGCACAGGTTTGAGGTGGGGGCAGGTTGGGTCTGGGACATATCCTCGTCCGTTTGGATATTTTGCAGGCAGCCGGCCACTCAGGGCCACTCAGGGCCACAGCCCCTGGAGACAAACACCGGCCCTTTTCCCTGGGAAAGAAAAGTGGCCAGCCCAGGTTCCTGATGTCAGTTTTTAGGGTTCCCTTAGGACTTTCAGGGCAGCACAGGTTTGAGGTGGGGGCAGGTTGGGTCTGGGACATATCCTCGTCCGTTCGGATATTTTGCAGGCAGCCGGCCACTCAGGGCCACAGCCCCTGGAGACAAAGACCGGCCCTTTTCCCTGGGAAAGAAAAGTGGCCAGCCCAGGTTCCTGATGTCAGTTTGTAGGGTTCCCTTAGGACTTTCAGGGCAGCACAGGTTTGAGGTGGGGGCAGGTTGGGTCTGGGACATATCCTCGTCCGTTCGGATATTTTGCAGGCAGCCGGCCACTCAGGGCCACAGCCCCTGGAGACAAAGACCGGCCCTTTTCCCTGGGAAAGAAAAGTGGCCAGCCCAGGTTCCTGATGTCAGTTTGTAGGGTTCCCTTAGGACTTTCAGGGCAGCACAGGTTTGAGGTGGGGGCAGGTTGGGTCTGGGACATATCCTCGTCCGTTCAGATATTTTGCAGGCAGCCGGTCACTCAGGGCCACTCAGCCGGCCACAGCCCCTGGAGACAAAGACCGGCCCTTTTCCCTGGGAAAGAAAAGTGGCCAGCCCAGGTTCCTGATGTCAGTTTGTAGGGTTCCCTTAGGACTTTCAGGGCAGCAGCGGTTTGAGGTGGGGGCAGGTTGGGTCTGGGACATATCCTCGTCCGTTCGGATATTTTGCAGGCAGCCGGCCACTCAGGGCCACAGCCCCTGGAGACAAAGACCGGCCCTTTTCCCTGGGAAAGAAAAGTGGCCAGCCCAGCTTCCTGATGTCAGTTTGTAGGGTTCCCTTGGGACTGTCAGGGCAGCACAGGTTTGAGGTGGGGGCAGGTTGGGTCTGGGACATATCCTCGTCCGTTCGGATATTTTGCAGGCAGCCGGCCACTCAGGGCCTCAGCCCCTGGAGACAAAGACCGGCCCTTTTCCCTGGGAAAGAAAAGTGGCCAGCCCAGGTTCCTGATGTCAGTTTGTAGGGTTTCCTTGGGACTGTCAGGGCAGCACAGGTTTGAGGTGGGGGCAGGTTGGGTCTGGGACATATCCTCGTCCGTTCGGATATTTTGCAGGCAGCCGGCCACTCAGGGCCACAGCCCCCGGAGACAAAGACCGGCCCTTTTCCCTGGGAAAGAAAAGTGGCCAGCCCAGGTTCCTGATGTCAGTTTGTAGGGTTCCCTTAGGACTTTCAGGGCAGCACAGGTTTGAGGTGGGGGCAGGTTGGGTCTGGGACATATCCTCGTCCGTTCGGATATTTTGCAGGCAGCCGGCCACTCAGGGCCACTCAGCCGGCCACAGCCCCTGGAGACAAAGACCGGCCCTTTTCCCTGGGAAAGAAAAGTGGCCAGCCCAGGTTCCTGATGTCAGTTTGTAGGGTTCCCTTAGGACTTTCAGGGCAGCACAGGTTTGAGGTGGGGGCAGGTTGGGTCTGGGACATATCCTCGTCCGTTCGGATATTTTGCAGGCAGCCGGCCACTCAGGGCCACAGCCCCTGGAGACAAAGACCGGCCCTTTTCCCTGGGAAAGAAAAGTGGCCAGCCCAGCTTCCTGATGTCAGTTTGTAGGGTTCCCTTAGGACTTTCAGGGCAGCACAGGTTTGAGGTGGGGGCAGGTTGGGTCTGGGACATATCCTCGTCCGTTCGGATATTTTGCAGGCAGCCGGCCACTCAGGGCCACTCAGCCGGCCACAGCCCCTGGAGACAAAGACCGGCCCTTTTCCCTGGGAAAGAAAAGTGGCCAGCCCAGCTTCCTGATGTCAGTTTGTAGGGTTCCCTTAGGACTTTCAGGGCAGCACAGGTTTGAGGTGGGGGCAGGTTGGGTCTGGGACATATCCTCGTCCGTTCGGATATTTTGCAGGCAGCCGGCCACTCAGGGCCACAGCCCCTGGAGACAAAGACCGGCCCTTTTCCCTGGGAAAGAAAAGTGGCCAGCCCAGCTTCCTGATGTCAGTTTGTAGGGTTCCCTTAGGACTTTCAGGGCAGCACAGGTTTGAGGTGGGGGCAGGTTGGGTCTGGGACATATCCTCGTCCGTTCGGATATTTTGCAGGCAGCCGGCCACTCAGGGCCACTCAGGGCCACAGCCCCTGGAGACAAAGACCGGCCCTTTTCCCTGGGAAAGAAAAGTGGCCAGCCAGGTTCCTGATGTCAGTTTGTAGGGTTCCCTTAGGACTTTCAGGGCAGCACAGGTTTGAGGTGGGGGCAGGTTGGGTCTGGGACATATCCTCGTCCGTTCGGATATTTTGCAGGCAGCCGGCCACTCAGGGCCACAGCCCCTGGAGACAAAGACCGGCCCTTTTCCCTGGGAAAGAAAAGTGGCCAGCCCAGGTTCCTGATGTCAGTTTGTAGGGTTCCCTTAGGACTTTCAGGGCAGCACAGGTTTGAGGTGGGGGCAGGTTGGGTCTGGGACATATCCTCGTCCGTTCGGATATTTTGCAGGCAGCCGGCCACTCAGGGCCACAGCCCCTGGAGACAAAGACCGGCCCTTTTCCCTGGGAAAGAAAAGTGGCCAGCCCAGGTTCCTGATGTCAGTTTGTAGGGTTCCCTTGGGACTTTCAGGGCAGCACAGGTTTGAGGTGGGGCAGGTTGGGTCTGGGACATATCCTCGTCCGTTCAGATATTTTGCAGGCAGCTGGCCACTCAGGGCCACTCAGCCGGCCACAGCCCCTGGAGACAAAGACCGGCCCTTTTCCCTGGGAAAGAAAAGTGGCCAGCCCAGCTTCCTGATGTCAGTTTGTAGGGTTCCCTTAGGACTTTCAGGGCAGCACAGGTTTGAGGTGGGGGCAGGTTGGGTCTGGGACATATCCTCGTCCGTTCGGATATTTTGCAGGCAGCCGGCCACTCAGGGCCACAGCCCCTGGAGACAAAGACCGGCCCTTTTCCCTGGGAAAGAAAAGTGGCCAGCCCAGCTTCCTGATGTCAGTTTGTAGGGTTCCCTTAGGACTTTCAGGGCAGCACAGGTTTGAGGTGGGGGCAGGTTGGGTCTGGGACATATCCTCGTCCGTTCGGATATTTTGCAGGCAGCCGGCCACTCAGGGCCACAGCCCCTGGAGACAAAGACCGGCCCTTTTCCCTGGGAAAGAAGAGTGGCCAGCCCAGCTTCCTGATGTCAGTTTGTAGGGTTCCCTTAGGACTTTCAGGGCAGCACAGGTTTGAGGTGGGGGCAGGTTGGGTCTGGGACATATCCTCGTCCGTTCGGATATTTTGCAGGCAGCCGGCCACTCAGGGCCACAGCCCCTGGAGACAAAGACCGGCCCTTTTCCCTGGGAAAGAAAAGTGGCCAGCCCAGGTTCCTGATGTCAGTTTGTAGGGTTCCCTTAGGACTTTCAGGGCAGCACAGGTTTGAGGTGGGGGCAGGTTGGGTCTGGGACATATCCTCGTCCGTTCAGATATTTTGCAGGCAGCCGGCCACTCAGGGCCACAGCCCCTGGAGACAAAGACCGGCCCTTTTCCCTGGGAAAGAAAAGTGGCCAGCCCAGGTTCCTGATGTCAGTTTGTAGGGTTCCCTTGGGACTTTCAGGGCAGCACAGGTTTGAGGTGGGGGCAGGTTGGGTCTGGGACATATCCTCGTCCGTTCGGATATTTTGCAGGCAGCCGGCCACTCAGGGCCACTCAGCCGGCCACAGCCCCTGGAGACAAAGACCGGCCCTTTTCCCTGGGAAAGAAAAGTGGCCAGCCCAGGTTCCTGATGTCAGTTTGTAGGGTTCCCTTAGGACTTTCAGGGCAGCACAGGTTTGAGGTGGGGGCAGGTTGGGTCTGGGACATATCCTCGTCCGTTCGGATATTTTGCAGGCAGCCGGCCACTCAGGGCCACAGCCCCTGGAGACAAAGACCGGCCCTTTTCCCTGGGAAAGAAAAGTGGCCAGCCCAGGTTCCTGATGTCAGTTTGTAGGGTTCCCTTAGGACTTTCAGGGCAGCACAGGTTTGAGGTGGGGGCAGGTTGGGTCTGGGACATATCCTCGTCCATTCGGATATTTTGCAGGCAGCCGGCCACTCAGGGCCACAGCCCCTGGAGACAAAGACCGGCCCTTTTCCCTGGGAAAGAAAAGTGGCCAGCCCAGCTTCCTGATGTCAGTTTGTAGGGTTCCCTTAGGACTTTCAGGGCAGCACAGGTTTGAGGTGGGGGCAGGTTGGGTCTGGGACATATCCTCATCCGTTCGGATATTTTGCAGGCAGCCGGCCACTCAGGGCCACAGCCCCTGGAGACAAAGACCGGCCCTTTTCCCTGGGAAAGAAAAGTGGCCAGCCCAGGTTCCTGATGTCAGTTTGTAGGGTTCCCTTAGGACTTTCAGGGCAGCACAGGTTTGAGGTGGGGGCAGGTTGGGTCTGGGACATATCCTCGTCCGTTCGGATATTTTGCAGGCAGCCGGCCACTCAGGGCCACAGCCCCTGGAGACAAAGACCGGCCCTTTTCCCTGGGAAAGAAAAGTGGCCAGCCCAGCTTCCTGATGTCAGTTTGTAGGGTTCCCTTAGGACTTTCAGGGCAGCACAGGTTTGAGGTGGGGGCAGGTTGGGTCTGGGACATATCCTCGTCCGTTCGGATATTTTGCAGGCAGCCGGCCACTCAGGGCCACAGCCCCTGGAGACAAAGACCGCCCTTTTCCCTGGGAAAGAAAAGTGGCCAGCCCAGCTTCCTGATGTCAGTTTGTAGGGTTCCCTTAGGACTTTCAGGGCAGCACAGGTTTGAGGTGGGGGCAGGTTGGGTCTGGGACATATCCTCGTCCGTTCGGATATTTTGCAGGCAGCCGGCCACTCAGGGCCACTCAGCCGGCCACAGCCCCTGGAGACAAAGACCGGCCCTTTTCCCTGGGAAAGAAAAGTGGCCAGCCCAGCTTCCTGATGTCAGTTTGTAGGGTTCCCTTAGGACTTTCAGGGCAGCACAGGTTTGAGGTGGGGGCAGGTTGGGTCTGGGACATATCCTCGTCCGTTCGGATATTTTGCAGGCAGCCGGCCACTCAGGGCCACAGCCCCTGGAGACAAAGACCGGCCCTTTTCCCTGGGAAAGAAAAGTGGCCAGCCCAGCTTCCTGATGTCAGTTTGTAGGGTTCCCTTGGGACTTTCAGGGCAGCACAGGTTTGAGGTGGGGGCAGGTTGGGTCTGGGACATATCCTCGTCCGTTCAGATATTTTGCAGGCAGCCGGCCACTCAGGGCCACTCAGCCGGCCACAGCCCCTGGAGACAAAGACCGGCCCTTTTCCCTGGGAAAGAAAAGTGGCCAGCCCAGGTTCCTGATGTCAGTTTGTAGGGTTCCCTTAGGACTTTCAGGGCAGCACAGGTTTGAGGTGGGGGCAGGTTGGGTCTGGGACATATCCTCGTCCGTTCGGATATTTTGCAGGCAGCCGGCCACTCAGGGCCACAGCCCCTGGAGACAAAGACCGGCCCTTTTCCCTGGGAAAGAAAAGTGGCCAGCCCAGGTTCCTGATGTCAGTTTGTAGGGTTCCCTTAGGACTTTCAGGGCAGCACAGGTTTGAGGTGGGGGCAGGTTGGGTCTGGGACATATCCTCGTCCGTTCGGATATTTTGCAGGCAGCCGGCCACTCAGGGCCACAGCCCCTGGAGACAAAGACCGGCCCTTTTCCCTGGGAAAGAAAAGTGGCCAGCCCAGCTTCCTGATGTCAGTTTGTAGGGTTCCCTTGGGACTTTCAGGGCAGCACAGGTTTGAGGTGGGGGCAGGTTGGGTCTGGGACATATCCTCGTCCGTTCGGATATTTTGCAGGCAGCCGGCCACTCAGGGCCACAGCCCCTGGAGACAAAGACCGGCCCTTTTCCCTGGGAAAGAAAAGTGGCCAGCCCAGGTTCCTGATGTCAGTTTGTAGGGTTCCCTTAGGACTTTCAGGGCAGCACAGGTTTGAGGTGGGGGCAGGTTGGGTCTGGGACATATCCTCGTCCGTTCGGATATTTTGCAGGCAGCCGGCCACTCAGGGCCACAGCCCCTGGAGACAAAGACCGGCCCTTTTCCCTGGGAAAGAAAAGTGGCCAGCCCAGGTTCCTGATGTCAGTTTGTAGGGTTCCCTTAGGACTTTCAGGGCAGCACAGGTTTGAGGTGGGGGCAGGTTGGGTCTGGGACATATCCTCGTCCGTTCGGATATTTTGCAGGCAGCCGGCCACTCAGCCGGCCACAGCCCTGGAGACAAAGACCGGCCCTTTTCCCTGGGAAAGAAAAGTGGCCAGCCCAGCTTCCTGATGTCAGTTTGTAGGGTTCCCTTAGGACTTTCAGGGCAGCACAGGTTTGAGGTGGGGGCAGGTTGGGTCTGGGACATATCCTCGTCCGTTCGGATATTTTGCAGGCAGCCGGCCACTCAGGGCCACTCAGCCGGCCACAGCCCCTGGAGACAAAGACCGGCCCTTTTCCCTGGGAAAGAAAAGTGGCCAGCCCAGGTTCCTGATGTCAGTTTGTAGGGTTCCCTTAGGACTTTCAGGGCAGCACAGGTTTGAGGTGGGGGCAGGTTGGGTCTGGGACATATCCTCGTCCGTTCGGATATTTTGCAGGCAGCCGGCCACTCAGGGCCACAGCCCCTGGAGACAAAGACCGGCCCTTTTCCCTGGGAAAGAAAAGTGGCCAGCCCAGCTTCCTGATGTCAGTTTGTAGGGTTCCCTTAGGACTTTCAGGGCAGCACAGGTTTGAGGTGGGGGCAGGTTGGGTCTGGGACATATCCTCGTCCGTTCGGATATTTTGCAGGCAGCCGGCCACTCAGGGCCACAGCCCCTGGAGACAAAGACCGGCCCTTTTCCCTGGGAAAGAAAAGTGGCCAGCCCAGGTTCCTGATGTCAGTTTGTAGGGTTCCCTTGGGACTTTCAGGGCAGCACAGGTTTGAGGTGGGGGCAGGTTGGGTCTGGGACATATCCTCGTCCGTTCAGATATTTTGCAGGCAGCCGGCCACTCAGGGCCACTCAGCCGGCCACAGCCCCTGGAGACAAAGACCGGCCCTTTTCCCTGGGAAAGAAAAGTGGCCAGCCCAGGTTCCTGATGTCAGTTTGTAGGGTTCCCTTAGGACTTTCAGGGCAGCACAGGTTTGAGGTGGGGGCAGGTTGGGTCTGGGATATATCCTCGTCCGTTCGGATATTTTGCAGGCAGCCGGCCACTCAGGGCCACAGCCCCTGGAGACAAAGACCGGCCCTTTTCCCTGGGAAAGAAAAGTGGCCAGCCCAGGTTCCTGATGTCAGTTTGTAGGGTTCCCTTAGGACTTTCAGGGCAGCACAGGTTTGAGGTGGGGGCAGGTTGGGTCTGGGACATATCCTCGTCCGTTCGGATATTTTGCAGGCAGCCGGCCACTCAGGGCCACAGCCCCTGGAGACAAAGACCGGCCCTTTTCCCTGGGAAAGAAAAGTGGCCAGCCCAGCTTCCTGATGTCAGTTTGTAGGGTTCCCTTAGGACTTTCAGGGCAGCACAGGTTTGAGGTGGGGGCAGGTTGGGTCTGGGACATATCCTCGTCCGTTCGGATATTTTGCAGGCAGCCGGCCACTCAGGGCCACAGCCCCTGGAGACAAAGACCGGCCCTTTTCCCTGGGAAAGAAAAGTGGCCAGCCCAGGTTCCTGATGTCAGTTTGTAGGGTTCCCTTAGGACTTTCAGGGCAGCACAGGTTTGAGGTGGGGGCAGGTTGGGTCTGGGACATATCCTCGTCCGTTCGGATATTTTGCAGGCAGCCGGCCACTCAGGGCCACAGCCCCTGGAGACAAAGACCGGCCCTTTTCCCTGGGAAAGAAAAGTGGCCAGCCCAGGTTCCTGATGTCAGTTTGTAGGGTTCCCTTAGGACTTTCAGGGCAGCACAGGTTTGAGGTGGGGGCAGGTTGGGTCTGGGACATATCCTCGTCCGTTCAGATATTTTGCAGGCAGCCGGCCACTCAGGGCCACAGCCCCTGGAGACAAAGACCGGCCCTTTTCCCTGGGAAAGAAAAGTGGCCAGCCCAGGTTCCTGATGTCAGTTTGTAGGGTTCCCTTGGGACTGTCAGGGCAGCACAGGTTTGAGGTGGGGGCAGGTTGGGTCTGGGACATATCCTCGTCCGTTCAGATATTTTGCAGGCAGCCGGCCACTCAGGGCCACTCAGCCGGCCACAGCCCCTGGAGACAAAGACCGGCCCTTTTCCCTGGGAAAGAAAAGTGGCCAGCCCAGCTTCCTGATGTCAGTTTGTAGGGTTCCCTTAGGACTTTCAGGGCAGCACAGGTTTGAGGTGGGGGCAGGTTGGGTCTGGGACATATCCTCGTCCGTTCGGATATTTTGCAGGCAGCCGGCCACTCAGGGCCACAGCCCCTGGAGACAAAGACCGGCCCTTTTCCCTGGGAAAGAAAAGTGGCCAGCCCAGGTTCCTGATGTCAGTTTGTAGGGTTCCCTTAGGACTTTCAGGGCAGCACAGGTTTGAGGTGGGGGCAGGTTGGGTCTGGGACATATCCTCGTCCGTTCGGATATTTTACAGGCAGCCGGCCACTCAGGGCCACAGCCCCTGGAGACAAAGACCGGCCCTTTTCCCTGG
The DNA here is from genome assembly GCF_031753505.1 of Anomalospiza imberbis. Lineage (NCBI taxonomy): Eukaryota > Metazoa > Chordata > Aves > Passeriformes > Viduidae > Anomalospiza > Anomalospiza imberbis. The sequence continues at coordinate 18,192 of NW_027100386.1, read as the reverse complement.
GAAAGAAAAGTGGCCAGCCCAGCTTCCTGATGTCAGTTTGTAGGGTTCCCTTAGGACTTTCAGGGCAGCACAGGTTTGAGGTGGGGGCAGGTTGGGTCTGGGACATATCCTCGTCCGTTCGGATATTTTGCAGGCAGCCGGCCACTCAGGGCCACAGCCCCTGGAGACAAAGACCGGCCCTTTTCCCTGGGAAAGAAAAGTGGCCAGCCCAGGTTCCTGATGTCAGTTTGTAGGGTTCCCTTAGGACTTTCAGGGCAGCACAGGTTTGAGGTGGGGGCAGGTTGGGTCTGGGACATATCCTCGTCCGTTCGGATATTTTACAGGCAGCCGGCCACTCAGGGCCACAGCCCCTGGAGACAAAGACCGGCCCTTTTCCCTGGGAAAGAAAAGTGGCCAGCCCAGGTTCCTGATGTCAGTTTGTAGGGTTCCCTTAGGACTTTCAGGGCAGCACAGGTTTGAGGTGGGGGCAGGTTGGGTCTGGGACATATCCTCGTCCGTTCGGATATTTTGCAGGCAGCCGGCCACTCAGGGCCACAGCCCCTGGAGACAAAGACCGGCCCTTTTCCCTGGGAAAGAAAAGTGGCCAGCCCAGGTTCCTGATGTCAGTTTGTAGGGTTCCCTTAGGACTTTCAGGGCAGCACAGGTTTGAGGTGGGGGCAGGTTGGGTCTGGGACATATCCTCGTCCGTTCGGATATTTTGCAGGCAGCCGGCCACTCAGGGCCACAGCCCCTGGAGACAAAGACCGGCCCTTTTCCCTGGGAAAGAAAAGTGGCCAGCCCAGGTTCCTGATGTCAGTTTGTAGGGTTCCCTTAGGACTTTCAGGGCAGCACAGGTTTGAGGTGGGGGCAGGTTGGGTCTGGGACATATCCTCGTCCGTTCAGATATTTTGCAGGCAGCCGGCCACTCAGGGCCACTCAGCCGGCCACAGCCCCTGGAGACAAAGACCGGCCCTTTTCCCTGGGAAAGAAAAGTGGCCAGCCCAGGTTCCTGATGTCAGTTTGTAGGGTTCCCTTAGGACTTTCAGGGCAGCACAGGTTTGAGGTGGGGGCAGGTTGGGTCTGGGACATATCCTCGTCCGTTCAGATATTTTGCAGGCAGCCGGCCACTCAGGGCCACAGCCCCTGGAGACAAAGACCGGCCCTTTTCCCTGGGAAAGAAAAGTGGCCAGCCCAGGTTCCTGATGTCAGTTTGTAGGGTTCCCTTGGGACTTTCAGGGCAGCACAGGTTTGAGGTGGGGGCAGGTTGGGTCTGGGACATATCCTCGTCCGTTCGGATATTTTGCAGGCAGCCGGCCACTCAGGGCCACTCAGCCGGCCACAGCCCCTGGAGACAAAGACCGGCCCTTTTCCCTGGGAAAGAAAAGTGGCCAGCCCAGGTTCCTGATGTCAGTTTGTAGGGTTCCCTTAGGACTTTCAGGGCAGCACAGGTTTGAGGTGGGGGCAGGTTGGGTCTGGGACATATCCTCGTCCGTTCGGATATTTTGCAGGCAGCCGGCCACTCAGGGCCACAGCCCCTGGAGACAAAGACCGGCCCTTTTCCCTGGGAAAGAAAAGTGGCCAGCCCAGCTTCCTGATGTCAGTTTGTAGGGTTCCCTTAGGACTTTCAGGGCAGCACAGGTTTGAGGTGGGGGCAGGTTGGGTCTGGGACATATCCTCGTCCATTCGGATATTTTGCAGGCAGCCGGCCACTCAGGGCCACAGCCCCTGGAGACAAAGACCGGCCCTTTTCCCTGGGAAAGAAAAGTGGCCAGCCCAGCTTCCTGATGTCAGTTTGTAGGGTTCCCTTAGGACTTTCAGGGCAGCACAGGTTTGAGGTGGGGGCAGGTTGGGTCTGGGACATATCCTCGTCCGTTCGGATATTTTGCAGGCAGCCGGCCACTCAGGGCCACAGCCCCTGGAGACAAAGACCGGCCCTTTTCCCTGGGAAAGAAAAGTGGCCAGCCCAGGTTCCTGATGTCAGTTTGTAGGGTTCCCTTAGGACTTTCAGGGCAGCACAGGTTTGAGGTGGGGGCAGGTTGGGTCTGGGACATATCCTCGTCCGTTCGGATATTTTGCAGGCAGCCGGCCACTCAGGGCCACAGCCCCTGGAGACAAAGACCGGCCCTTTTCCCTGGGAAAGAAAAGTGGCCAGCCCAGGTTCCTGATGTCAGTTTGTAGGGTTCCCTTAGGACTTTCAGGGCAGCACAGGTTTGAGGTGGGGGCAGGTTGGGTCTGGGACATATCCTCGTCCGTTCGGATATTTTGCAGGCAGCCGGCCACTCAGGGCCACAGCCCCTGGAGACAAAGACCGGCCCTTTTCCCTGGGAAAGAAAAGTGGCCAGCCCAGGTTCCTGATGTCAGTTTGTAGGGTTCCCTTAGGACTTTCAGGGCAGCACAGGTTTGAGGTGGGGGCAGGTTGGGTCTGGGACATATCCTCGTCCGTTCGGATATTTTGCAGGCAGCCGGCCACTCAGGGCCACTCAGCCGGCCACAGCCCCTGGAGACAAAGACCGGCCCTTTTCCCTGGGAAAGAAAAGTGGCCAGCCCAGCTTCCTGATGTCAGTTTGTAGGGTTCCCTTAGGACTTTCAGGGCAGCACAGGTTTGAGGTGGGGGCAGGTTGGGTCTGGGACATATCCTCGTCCATTCGGATATTTTGCAGGCAGCCGGCCACTCAGGGCCACAGCCCCTGGAGACAAAGACCGGCCCTTTTCCCTGGGAAAGAAAAGTGGCCAGCCCAGGTTCCTGATGTCAGTTTGTAGGGTTCCCTTGGGACTTTCAGGGCAGCACAGGTTTGAGGTGGGGGCAGGTTGGGTCTGGGACATATCCTCGTCCGTTCAGATATTTTGCAGGCAGCCGGCCACTCAGGGCCACTCAGCCGGCCACAGCCCCTGGAGACAAAGACCGGCCCTTTTCCCTGGGAAAGAAAAGTGGCCAGCCCAGGTTCCTGATGTCAGTTTGTAGGGTTCCCTTAGGACTTTCAGGGCAGCACAGGTTTGAGGTGGGGGCAGGTTGGGTCTGGGACATATCCTCGTCCGTTCGGATATTTTGCAGGCAGCCGGCCACTCAGGGCCACAGCCCCTGGAGACAAAGACCGGCCCTTTTCCCTGGGAAAGAAAAGTGGCCAGCCCAGGTTCCTGATGTCAGTTTGTAGGGTTCCCTTAGGACTTTCAGGGCAGCACAGGTTTGAGGTGGGGGCAGGTTGGGTCTGGGACATATCCTCGTCCGTTCGGATATTTTGCAGGCAGCCGGCCACTCAGGGCCACAGCCCCTGGAGACAAAGACCGGCCCTTTTCCCTGGGAAAGAAAAGTGGCCAGCCCAGCTTCCTGATGTCAGTTTGTAGGGTTCCCTTAGGACTTTCAGGGCAGCACAGGTTTGAGGTGGGGGCAGGTTGGGTCTGGGACATATCCTCGTCCGTTCGGATATTTTGCAGGCAGCCGGCCACTCAGGGCCACAGCCCCTGGAGACAAAGACCGGCCCTTTTCCCTGGGAAAGAAAAGTGGCCAGCCCAGGTTCCTGATGTCAGTTTGTAGGGTTCCCTTAGGACTTTCAGGGCAGCACAGGTTTGAGGTGGGGGCAGGTTGGGTCTGGGACATATCCTCGTCCGTTCGGATATTTTGCAGGCAGCCGGCCACTCAGGGCCACAGCCCCTGGAGACAAAGACCGGCCCTTTTCCCTGGGAAAGAAAAGTGGCCAGCCCAGCTTCCTGATGTCAGTTTGTAGGGTTCCCTTAGGACTTTCAGGGCAGCACAGGTTTGAGGTGGGGGCAGGTTGGGTCTGGGACATATCCTCGTCCGTTCGGATATTTTGCAGGCAGCCGGCCACTCAGCCGGCCACAGCCCCTGGAGACAAAGACCGGCCCTTTTCCCTGGGAAAGAAAAGTGGCCAGCCCAGGTTCCTGATGTCAGTTTGTAGGGTTCCCTTAGGACTTTCAGGGCAGCACAGGTTTGAGGTGGGGGCAGGTTGGGTCTGGGACATATCCTCGTCCGTTCGGATATTTTGCAGGCAGCCGGCCACTCAGGGCCACAGCCCCTGGAGACAAAGACCGGCCCTTTTCCCTGGGAAAGAAAAGTGGCCAGCCCAGGTTCCTGATGTCAGTTTGTAGGGTTCCCTTGGGACTTTCAGGGCAGCACAGGTTTGAGGTGGGGGCAGGTTGGGTCTGGGACATATCCTCGTCCGTTCAGATATTTTGCAGGCAGCCGGCCACTCAGGGCCACTCAGCCGGCCACAGCCCCTGGAGACAAAGACCGGCCCTTTTCCCTGGGAAAGAAAAGTGGCCAGCCCAGGTTCCTGATGTCAGTTTGTAGGGTTCCCTTAGGACTTTCAGGGCAGCACAGGTTTGAGGTGGGGGCAGGTTGGGTCTGGGATATATCCTCGTCCGTTCGGATATTTTGCAGGCAGCCGGCCACTCAGGGCCACAGCCCCTGGAGACAAAGACCGGCCCTTTTCCCTGGGAAAGAAAAGTGGCCAGCCCAGGTTCCTGATGTCAGTTTGTAGGGTTCCCTTAGGACTTTCAGGGCAGCACAGGTTTGAGGTGGGGGCAGGTTGGGTCTGGGACATATCCTCGTCCGTTCGGATATTTTGCAGGCAGCCGGCCACTCAGGGCCACAGCCCCTGGAGACAAAGACCGGCCCTTTTCCCTGGGAAAGAAAAGTGGCCAGCCCAGCTTCCTGATGTCAGTTTGTAGGGTTCCCTTAGGACTTTCAGGGCAGCACAGGTTTGAGGTGGGGGCAGGTTGGGTCTGGGACATATCCTCGTCCGTTCGGATATTTTGCAGGCAGCCGGCCACTCAGGGCCACAGCCCCTGGAGACAAAGACCGGCCCTTTTCCCTGGGAAAGAAAAGTGGCCAGCCCAGGTTCCTGATGTCAGTTTGTAGGGTTCCCTTAGGACTTTCAGGGCAGCACAGGTTTGAGGTGGGGGCAGGTTGGGTCTGGGACATATCCTCGTCCGTTCGGATATTTTGCAGGCAGCCGGCCACTCAGGGCCACAGCCCCTGGAGACAAAGACCGGCCCTTTTCCCTGGGAAAGAAAAGTGGCCAGCCCAGGTTCCTGATGTCAGTTTGTAGGGTTCCCTTAGGACTTTCAGGGCAGCACAGGTTTGAGGTGGGGGCAGGTTGGGTCTGGGACATATCCTCGTCCGTTCAGATATTTTGCAGGCAGCCGGCCACTCAGGGCCACAGCCCCTGGAGACAAAGACCGGCCTTTTTCCCTGGGAAAGAAAAGTGGCCAGCCCAGGTTCCTGATGTCAGTTTGTAGGGTTCCCTTGGGACTTTCAGGGCAGCACAGGTTTGAGGTGGGGGCAGGTTGGGTCTGGGACATATCCTCGTCCGTTCAGATATTTTGCAGGAAGCCGGCCACTCAGGGCCACTCAGCCGGCCACAGCCCCTGGAGACAAAGACCGGCCCTTTTCCCTGGGAAAGAAAAGTGGCCAGCCCAGGTTCCTGATGTCAGTTTGTAGGGTTCCCTTAGGACTTTCAGGGCAGCACAGGTTTGAGGTGGGGGCAGGTTGGGTCTGGGACATATCCTCGTCCGTTCGGATATTTTGCAGGCAGCCGGCCACTCAGGGCCACAGCCCCTGGAGACAAAGACCGGCCCTTTTCCCTGGGAAAGAAAAGTGGCCAGCCCAGGTTCCTGATGTCAGTTTGTAGGGTTCCCTTAGGACTTTCAGGGCAGCACAGGTTTGAGGTGGGGGCAGGTTGGGTCTGGGACATATCCTCGTCCGTTCGGATATTTTGCAGGCAGCCGGCCACTCAGGGCCACAGCCCCTGGAGACAAAGACCGGCCCTTTTCCCTGGGAAAGAAAAGTGGCCAGCCCAGCTTCCTGATGTCAGTTTGTAGGGTTCCCTTAGGACTTTCAGGGCAGCACAGGTTTGAGGTGGGGGCAGGTTGGGTCTGGGACATATCCTCGTCCGTTCGGATATTTTGCAGGCAGCCGGCCACTCAGGGCCACAGCCCCTGGAGACAAAGACCGGCCCTTTTCCCTGGGAAAGAAAAGTGGCCAGCCCAGGTTCCTGATGTCAGTTTGTAGGGTTCCCTTAGGACTTTCAGGGCAGCACAGGTTTGAGGTGGGGGCAGGTTGGGTCTGGGACATATCCTCGTCCGTTCGGATATTTTACAGGCAGCCGGCCACTCAGGGCCACAGCCCCTGGAGACAAAGACCGGCCCTTTTCCCTGGGAAAGAAAAGTGGCCAGCCCAGCTTCCTGATGTCAGTTTGTAGGGTTCCCTTAGGACTTTCAGGGCAGCACAGGTTTGAGGTGGGGGCAGGTTGGGTCTGGGACATATCCTCGTCCGTTCGGATATTTTGCAGGCAGCCGGCCACTCAGGGCCACAGCCCCTGGAGACAAAGACCGGCCCTTTTCCCTGGGAAAGAAAAGTGGCCAGCCCAGCTTCCTGATGTCAGTTTGTAGGGTTCCCTTAGGACTTTCAGGGCAGCACAGGTTTGAGGTGGGGGCAGGTTGGGTCTGGGACATATCCTCGTCCGTTCGGATATTTTGCAGGCAGCCGGCCACTCAGGGCCACAGCCCCTGGAGACAAAGACCGGCCCTTTTCCCTGGGAAAGAAAAGTGGCCAGCCCAGGTTCCTGATGTCAGTTTGTAGGGTTCCCTTGGGACTTTCAGGGCAGCACAGGTTTGAGGTGGGGGCAGGTTGGGTCTGGGACATATCCTCGTCCGTTCAGATATTTTGCAGGCAGCCGGCCACTCAGGGCCACTCAGCCGGCCACAGCCCCTGGAGACAAAGACCGGCCCTTTTCCCTGGGAAAGAAAAGTGGCCAGCCCAGGTTCCTGATGTCAGTTTGTAGGGTTCCCTTAGGACTTTCAGGGCAGCACAGGTTTGAGGTGGGGGCAGGTTGGGTCTGGGACATATCCTCGTCCGTTCGGATATTTTGCAGGCAGCCGGCCACTCAGGGCCACAGCCCCTGGAGACAAAGACCGGCCCTTTTCCCTGGGAAAGAAAAGTGGCCAGCCCAGCTTCCTGATGTCAGTTTGTAGGGTTCCCTTAGGACTTTCAGGGCAGCACAGGTTTGAGGTGGGGGCAGGTTGGGTCTGGGACATATCCTCGTCCGTTCGGATATTTTGCAGGCAGCCGGCCACTCAGGGCCACAGCCCCTGGAGACAAAGACCGGCCCTTTTCCCTGGGAAAGAAAAGTGGCCAGCCCAGGTTCCTGATGTCAGTTTGTAGGGTTCCCTTAGGACTTTCAGGGCAGCACAGGTTTGAGGTGGGGGCAGGTTGGGTCTGGGACATATCCTCGTCCGTTCGGATATTTTGCAGGCAGCCGGCCACTCAGGGCCACAGCCCCTGGAGACAAAGACCGGCCCTTTTCCCTGGGAAAGAAAAGTGGCCAGCCCAGGTTCCTGATGTCAGTTTGTAGGGTTCCCTTGGGACTTTCAGGGCAGCACAGGTTTGAGGTGGGGGCAGGTTGGGTCTGGGACATATCCTCGTCCGTTCAGATATTTTGCAGGCAGCCGGCCACTCAGGGCCACTCAGCCGGCCACAGCCCCTGGAGACAAAGACCGGCCCTTTTCCCTGGGAAAGAAAAGTGGCCAGCCCAGGTTCCTGATGTCAGTTTGTAGGGTTCCCTTAGGACTTTCAGGGCAGCACAGGTTTGAGGTGGGGGCAGGTTGGGTCTGGGACATATCCTCGTCCGTTCGGATATTTTGCAGGCAGCCAGCCACTCAGGGCCACAGCCCCTGGAGACAAAGACCGGCCCTTTTCCCTGGGAAAGAAAAGTGGCCAGCCCAGGTTCCTGATGTCAGTTTGTAGGGTTCCCTTAGGACTTTCAGGGCAGCACAGGTTTGAGGTGGGGGCAGGTTGGGTCTGGGACATATCCTCGTCCGTTCGGATATTTTGCAGGCAGCCGGCCACTCAGGGCCACAGCCCCTGGAGACAAAGACCGGCCCTTTTCCCTGGGAAAGAAAAGTGGCCAGCCCAGGTTCCTGATGTCAGTTTGTAGGGTTCCCTTAGGACTTTCAGGGCAGCACAGGTTTGAGGTGGGGGCAGGTTGGGTCTGGGACATATCCTCGTCCGTTCGGATATTTTGCAGGCAGCCGGCCACTCAGGGCCACAGCCCCTGGAGACAAAGACCGGCCCTTTTCCCTGGGAAAGAAAAGTGGCCAGCCCAGCTTCCTGATGTCAGTTTGTAGGGTTCCCTTAGGACTTTCAGGGCAGCACAGGTTTGAGGTGGGGGCAGGTTGGGTCTGGGACATATCCTCGTCCGTTCGGATATTTTGCAGGCAGCCGGCCACTCAGGGCCACAGCCCCTGGAGACAAAGACCGGCCCTTTTCCCTGGGAAAGAAAAGTGGCCAGCCCAGGTTCCTGATGTCAGTTTGTAGGGTTCCCTTAGGACTTTCAGGGCAGCACAGGTTTGAGGTGGGGGCAGGTTGGGTCTGGGACATATCCTCGTCCGTTCGGATATTTTGCAGGCAGCCGGCCACTCAGGGCCACAGCCCCTGGAGACAAAGACCGGCCCTTTTCCCTGGGAAAGAAAAGTGGCCAGCCCAGCTTCCTGATGTCAGTTTGTAGGGTTCCCTTGGGACTTTCAGGGCAGCACAGGTTTGAGGTGGGGGCAGGTTGGGTCTGGGACATATCCTCGTCCGTTCAGATATTTTGCAGGCAGCCGGCCACTCAGGGCCACTCAGCCGGCCACAGCCCCTGGAGACAAAGACCGGCCCTTTTCCCTGGGAAAGAAAAGTGGCCAGCCCAGGTTCCTGATGTCAGTTTGTAGGGTTCCCTTAGGACTTTCAGGGCAGCACAGGTTTGAGGTGGGGGCAGGTTGGGTCTGGGACATATCCTCGTCCGTTCGGATATTTTGCAGGCAGCCGGCCACTCAGGGCCACAGCCCCTGGAGACAAAGACCGGCCCTTTTCCCTGGGAAAGAAAAGTGGCCAGCCCAGCTTCCTGATGTCAGTTTGTAGGGTTCCCTTAGGACTTTCAGGGCAGCACAGGTTTGAGGTGGGGGCAGGTTGGGTCTGGGACATATCCTCGTCCGTTCGGATATTTTGCAGGCAGCCGGCCACTCAGGGCCACAGCCCCTGGAGACAAAGACCGGCCCTTTTCCCTGGGAAAGAAAAGTGGCCAGCCCAGCTTCCTGATGTCAGTTTGTAGGGTTCCCTTAGGACTTTCAGGGCAGCACAGGTTTGAGGTGGGGGCAGGTTGGGTCTGGGACATATCCTCGTCCGTTCGGATATTTTGCAGGCAGCCGGCCACTCAGGGCCACAGCCCCTGGAGACAAAGACCGGCCCTTTTCCCTGGGAAAGAAAAGTGGCCAGCCCAGGTTCCTGATGTCAGTTTGTAGGGTTCCCTTAGGACTTTCAGGGCAGCACAGGTTTGAGGTGGGGGCAGGTTGGGTCTGGGACATATCCTCGTCCGTTCGGATATTTTGCAGGCAGCCGGCCACTCAGGGCCACAGCCCCTGGAGACAAAGACCGGCCCTTTTCCCTGGGAAAGAAAAGTGGCCAGCCCAGCTTCCTGATGTCAGTTTGTAGGGTTCCCTTAGGACTTTCAGGGCAGCACAGGTTTGAGGTGGGGGCAGGTTGGGTCTGGGACATATCCTCGTCCGTTCGGATATTTTGCAGGCAGCCGGCCACTCAGGGCCACTCAGCCGGCCACAGCCCCTGGAGACAAAGACCGGCCCTTTTCCCTGGGAAAGAAAAGTGGCCAGCCCAGCTTCCTGATGTCAGTTTGTAGGGTTCCCTTAGGACTTTCAGGGCAGCACAGGTTTGAGGTGGGGGCAGGTTGGGTCTGGGACATATCCTCGTCCGTTCGGATATTTTGCAGGCAGCCGGCCACTCAGGGCCACAGCCCCTGGAGACAAAGACCGGCCCTTTTCCCTGGGAAAGAAAAGTGGCCAGCCCAGGTTCCTGATGTCAGTTTGTAGGGTTCCCTTGGGACTTTCAGGGCAGCACAGGTTTGAGGTGGGGGCAGGTTGGGTCTGGGACATATCCTCGTCCGTTCAGATATTTTGCAGGCAGCCGGCCACTCAGGGCCACTCAGCCGGCCACAGCCCCTGGAGACAAAGACCGGCCCTTTTCCCTGGGAAAGAAAAGTGGCCAGCCCAGGTTCCTGATGTCAGTTTGTAGGGTTCCCTTAGGACTTTCAGGGCAGCACAGGTTTGAGGTGGGGGCAGGTTGGGTCTGGGACATATCCTCGTCCGTTCGGATATTTTGCAGGCAGCCGGCCACTCAGGGCCACAGCCCCTGGAGACAAAGACCGGCCCTTTTCCCTGGGAAAGAAAAGTGGCCAGCCCAGGTTCCTGATGTCAGTTTGTAGGGTTCCCTTAGGACTTTCAGGGCAGCACAGGTTTGAGGTGGGGGCAGGTTGGGTCTGGGACATATCCTCGTCCGTTCGGATATTTTGCAGGCAGCCGGCCACTCAGGGCCACAGCCCCTGGAGACAAAGACCGGCCCTTTTCCCTGGGAAAGAAAAGTGGCCAGCCCAGGTTCCTGATGTCAGTTTGTAGGGTTCCCTTAGGACTTTCAGGGCAGCACAGGTTTGAGGTGGGGGCAGGTTGGGTCTGGGACATATCCTCGTCCGTTCGGATATTTTGCAGGCAGCCGGCCACTCAGGGCCACAGCCCCTGGAGACAAAGACCGGCCCTTTTCCCTGGGAAAGAAAAGTGGCCAGCCCAGGTTCCTGATGTCAGTTTGTAGGGTTCCCTTGGGACTTTCAGGGCAGCACAGGTTTGAGGTGGGGGCAGGTTGGGTCTGGGACATATCCTCGTCCGTTCGGATATTTTGCAGGCAGCCGGCCACTCAGGGCCACTCAGCCGGCCACAGCCCCTGGAGACAAAGACCGGCCCTTTTCCCTGGGAAAGAAAAGTGGCCAGCCCAGGTTCCTGATGTCAGTTTGTAGGGTTCCCTTAGGACTTTCAGGGCAGCACAGGTTTGAGGTGGGGGCAGGTTGGGTCTGGGACATATCCTCGTCCGTTCGGATATTTTGCAGGCAGCCGGCCACTCAGGGCCACAGCCCCTGGAGACAAAGACCGGCCCTTTTCCCTGGGAAAGAAAAGTGGCCAGCCCAGGTTCCTGATGTCAGTTTGTAGGGTTCCCTTAGGACTTTCAGGGCAGCACAGGTTTGAGGTGGGGGCAGGTTGGGTCTGGGACATATCCTCGTCCGTTCGGATATTTTGCAGGCAGCCGGCCACTCAGGGCCACAGCCCCTGGAGACAAAGACCGGCCCTTTTCCCTGGGAAAGAAAAGTGGCCAGCCCAGCTTCCTGATGTCAGTTTGTAGGGTTCCCTTAGGACTTTCAGGGCAGCACAGGTTTGAGGTGGGGGCAGGTTGGGTCTGGGACATATCCTCGTCCGTTCGGATATTTTACAGGCAGCCGGCCACTCAGGGCCACAGCCCCTGGAGACAAAGACCGGCCCTTTTCCCTGGGAAAGAAAAGTGGCCAGCCCAGCTTCCTGATGTCAGTTTGTAGGGTTCCCTTAGGACTTTCAGGGCAGCACAGGTTTGAGGTGGGGGCAGGTTGGGTCTGGGACATATCCTCGTCCGTTCGGATATTTTGCAGGCAGCCGGCCACTCAGGGCCACAGCCCCTGGAGACAAAGACCGGCCCTTTTCCCTGGGAAAGAAAAGTGGCCAGCCCAGGTTCCTGATGTCAGTTTGTAGGGTTCCCTTAGGACTTTCAGGGCAGCACAGGTTTGAGGTGGGGGCAGGTTGGGTCTGGGACATATCCTCGTCCGTTCAGATATTTTGCAGGCAGCCGGCCACTCAGGGCCACAGCCCCTGGAGACAAAGACCGGCCCTTTTCCCTGGGAAAGAAAAGTGGCCAGCCCAGGTTCCTGATGTCAGTTTGTAGGGTTCCCTTGGGACTTTCAGGGCAGCACAGGTTTGAGGTGGGGGCAGGTTGGGTCTGGGACATATCCTCGTCCGTTCAGATATTTTGCAGGCAGCCGGCCACTCAGGGCCACTCAGCCGGCCACAGCCCCTGGAGACAAAGACCGGCCCTTTTCCCTGGGAAAGAAAAGTGGCCAGCCCAGGTTCCTGATGTCAGTTTGTAGGGTTCCCTTAGGACTTTCAGGGCAGCACAGGTTTGAGGTGGGGGCAGGTTGGGTCTGGGACATATCCTCGTCCATTCGGATATTTTGCAGGCAGCCGGCCACTCAGGGCCACAGCCCCTGGAGACAAAGACCGGCCCTTTTCCCTGGGAAAGAAAAGTGGCCAGCCCAGGTTCCTGATGTCAGTTTGTAGGGTTCCCTTGGGACTTTCAGGGCAGCACAGGTTTGAGGTGGGGGCAGGTTGGGTCTGGGACATATCCTCGTCCGTTCAGATATTTTGCAGGCAGCCGGCCACTCAGGGCCACTCAGCCGGCCACAGCCCCTGGAGACAAAGACCGGCCCTTTTCCCTGGAAAGAAAAGTGGCCAGCCCAGGTTCCTGATGTCAGTTTGTAGGGTTCCCTTAGGACTTTCAGGGCAGCAACAGGTTTGAGGTGGGGGGCAGGTTGGGTCTGGGACATATCCTCGTCCGTTCGGATATTTTGCAGGCAGCCGGCCACTCAGGGCCACAGCCCCTGGAGACAAAGACCGGCCCTTTTCCCTGGGAAAGAAAAGTGGCCAGCCCAGGTTCCTGATGTCAGTTTGTAGGGTTCCCTTAGGACTTTCAGGGCAGCACAGGTTTGAGGTGGGGGCAGGTTGGGTCTGGGACATATCCTCGTCCGTTCGGATATTTTGCAGGCAGCCGGCCACTCAGGGCCACAGCCCCTGGAGACAAAGACCGGCCCTTTTCCCTGGGAAAGAAAAGTGGCCAGCCCAGGTTCCTGATGTCAGTTTGTAGGGTTCCCTTAGGACTTTCAGGGCAGCACAGGTTTGAGGTGGGGGCAGGTTGGGTCTGGGACATATCCTCGTCCGTTCGGATATTTTGCAGGCAGCCGGCCACTCAGGGCCACAGCCCCTGGAGACAAAGACCGGCCCTTTTCCCTGGGAAAGAAAAGTGGCCAGCCCAGCTTCCTGATGTCAGTTTGTAGGGTTCCCTTAGGACTTTCAGGGCAGCACAGGTTTGAGGTGGGGGCAGGTTGGGTCTGGGACATATCCTCGTCCGTTCGGATATTTTGCAGGCAGCCGGCCACTCAGGGCCACAGCCCCTGGAGACAAAGACCGGCCCTTTTCCCTGGGAAAGAAAAGTGGCCAGCCCAGCTTCCTGATGTCAGTTTGTAGGGTTCCCTTAGGACTTTCAGGGCAGCACAGGTTTGAGGTGGGGGCAGGTTGGGTCTGGGACATATCCTCGTCCGTTCAGATATTTTGCAGGCAGCCGGCCACTCAGGGCCACAGCCCCTGGAGACAAAGACCGGCCCTTTTCCCTGGGAAAGAAAAGTGGCCAGCCCAGGTTCCTGATGTCAGTTTGTAGGGTTCCCTTGGGACTTTCAGGGCAGCACAGGTTTGAGGTGGGGGCAGGTTGGGTCTGGGACATATCCTCGTCCGTTCAGATATTTTGCAGGCAGCCGGCCACTCAGGGCCACTCAGCCGGCCACAGCCCCTGGAGACAAAGACCGGCCCTTTTCCCTGGGAAAGAAAAGTGGCCAGCCCAGCTTCCTGATGTCAGTTTGTAGGGTTCCCTTAGGACTTTCAGGGCAGCACAGGTTTGAGGTGGGGGCAGGTTGGGTCTGGGACATATCCTCGTCCGTTCGGATATTTTGCAGGCAGCCGGCCACTCAGGGCCACAGCCCCTGGAGACAAAGACCGGCCCTTTTCCCTGGGAAAGAAAAGTGGCCAGCCCAGGTTCCTGATGTCAGTTTGTAGGGTTCCCTTAGGACTTTCAGGGCAGCACAGGTTTGAGGTGGGGGCAGGTTGGGTCTGGGACATATCCTCGTCCGTTCGGATATTTTGCAGGCAGCCGGCCACTCAGGGCCACAGCCCCTGGAGACAAAGACCGGCCCTTTTCCCTGGGAAAGAAAAGTGGCCAGCCCAGCTTCCTGATGTCAGTTTGTAGGGTTCCCTTAGGACTTTCAGGGCAGCACAGGTTTGAGGTGGGGGCAGGTTGGGTCTGGGACATATCCTCGTCCGTTCGGATATTTTGCAGGCAGCCGGCCACTCAGGGCCACAGCCCCTGGAGACAAAGACCGGCCCTTTTCCCTGGGAAAGAAAAGTGGCCAGCCCAGGTTCCTGATGTCAGTTTGTAGGGTTCCCTTAGGACTTTCAGGGCAGCACAGGTTTGAGGTGGGGGCAGGTTGGGTCTGGGACATATCCTCGTCCGTTCGGATATTTTGCAGGCAGCCGGCCACTCAGGGCCACAGCCCCTGGAGACAAAGACCGGCCCTTTTCCCTGGGAAAGAAAAGTGGCCAGCCCAGGTTCCTGATGTCAGTTTGTAGGGTTCCCTTAGGACTTTCAGGGCAGCACAGGTTTGAGGTGGGGGCAGGTTGGGTCTGGGACATATCCTCGTCCGTTCGGATATTTTGCAGGCAGCCGGCCACTCAGGGCCACAGCCCCTGGAGACAAAGACCGGCCCTTTTCCCTGGGAAAGAAAAGTGGCCAGCCCAGGTTCCTGATGTCAGTTTGTAGGGTTCCCTTAGGACTTTCAGGGCAGCACAGGTTTGAGGTGGGGGCAGGTTGGGTCTGGGACATATCCTCGTCCGTTCGGATATTTTGCAGGCAGCCGGCCACTCAGGGCCACAGCCCCTGGAGACAAAGACCGGCCCTTTTCCCTGGGAAAGAAAAGTGGCCAGCCCAGGTTCCTGATGTCAGTTTGTAGGGTTCCCTTAGGACTTTCAGGGCAGCACAGGTTTGAGGTGGGGGCAGGTTGGGTCTGGGACATATCCTCGTCCGTTCGGATATTTTGCAGGCAGCCGGCCACTCAGGGCCACAGCCCCTGGAGACAAAGACCGGCCCTTTTCCCTGGGAAAGAAAAGTGGCCAGCCCAGGTTCCTGATGTCAGTTTGTAGGGTTCCCTTAGGACTTTCAGGGCAGCACAGGTTTGAGGTGGGGGCAGGTTGGGTCTGGGACATATCCTCGTCCGTTCAGATATTTTGCAGGCAGCCGGCCACTCAGGGCCACAGCCCCTGGAGACAAAGACCGGCCCTTTTCCCTGGGAAAGAAAAGTGGCCAGCCCAGGTTCCTGATGTCAGTTTGTAGGGTTCCCTTGGGACTTTCAGGGCAGCACAGGTTTGAGGTGGGGGCAGGTTGGGTCTGGGACATATCCTCGTCCGTTCAGATATTTTGCAGGCAGCCGGCCACTCAGGGCCACTCAGCCGGCCACAGCCCCTGGAGACAAAGACCGGCCCTTTTCCCTGGGAAAGAAAAGTGGCCAGCCCAGGTTCCTGATGTCAGTTTGTAGGGTTCCCTTAGGACTTTCAGGGCAGCACAGGTTTGAGGTGGGGGCAGGTTGGGTCTGGGACATATCCTCGTCCGTTCGGATATTTTGCAGGCAGCCGGCCACTCAGGGCCACAGCCCCTGGAGACAAAGACCGGCCCTTTTCCCTGGGAAAGAAAGTGGCCAGCCCAGGTTCCTGATGTCAGTTTGTAGGGTTCCCTTGGGACTTTCAGGGCAGCACAGGTTTGAGGTGGGGGCAGGTTGGGTCTGGGACATATCCTCGTCCGTTCAGATATTTTGCAGGCAGCCGGCCACTCAGGGCCACTCAGCCGGCCACAGCCCCTGGAGACAAAGACCGGCCCTTTTCCCTGGGAAAGAAAAGTGGCCAGCCCAGGTTCCTGATGTCAGTTTGTAGGGTTCCCTTAGGACTTTCAGGGCAGCACAGGTTTGAGGTGGGGGCAGGTTGGGTCTGGGACATATCCTCGTCCGTTCGGATATTTTGCAGGCAGCCGGCCACTCAGGGCCACAGCCCCTGGAGACAAAGACCGGCCCTTTTCCCTGGGAAAGAAAAGTGGCCAGCCCAGGTTCCTGATGTCAGTTTGTAGGGTTCCCTTAGGACTTTCAGGGCAGCACAGGTTTGAGGTGGGGGCAGGTTGGGTCTGGGACATATCCTCGTCCGTTCAGATATTTTGCAGGCAGCCGGCCACTCAGGGCCACAGCCCCTGGAGACAAAGACCGGCCCTTTTCCCTGGGAAAGAAAAGTGGCCAGCCCAGCTTCCTGATGTCAGTTTGTAGGGTTCCCTTAGGACTTTCAGGGCAGCACAGGTTTGAGGTGGGGGCAGGTTGGGTCTGGGACATATCCTCGTCCGTTCGGATATTTTGCAGGCAGCCGGCCACTCAGGGCCACAGCCCCTGGAGACAAAGACCGGCCCTTTTCCCTGGGAAAGAAAAGTGGCCAGCCCAGGTTCCTGATGTCAGTTTGTAGGGTTCCCTTAGGACTTTCAGGGCAGCACAGGTTTGAGGTGGGGGCAGGTTGGGTCTGGGACATATCCTCGTCCGTTCGGATATTTTACAGGCAGCCGGCCACTCAGGGCCACAGCCCCTGGAGACAAAGACCGGCCCTTTTCCCTGGGAAAGAAAAGTGGCCAGCCCAGCTTCCTGATGTCAGTTTGTAGGGTTCCCTTAGGACTTTCAGGGCAGCACAGGTTTGAGGTGGGGGCAGGTTGGGTCTGGGACATATCCTCGTCCGTTCGGATATTTTGCAGGCAGCCGGCCACTCAGGGCCACAGCCCCTGGAGACAAAGACCGGCCCTTTTCCCTGGGAAAGAAAAGTGGCCAGCCCAGGTTCCTGATGTCAGTTTGTAGGGTTCCCTTAGGACTTTCAGGGCAGCACAGGTTTGAGGTGGGGGCAGGTTGGGTCTGGGACATATCCTCGTCCGTTCGGATATTTTGCAGGCAGCCGGCCACTCAGGGCCACAGCCCCTGGAGACAAAGACCGGCCCTTTTCCCTGGGAAAGAAAAGTGGCCAGCCCAGGTTCCTGATGTCAGTTTGTAGGGTTCCCTTGGGACTTTCAGGGCAGCACAGGTTTGAGGTGGGGGCAGGTTGGGTCTGGGACATATCCTCGTCCGTTCAGATATTTTGCAGGCAGCCGGCCACTCAGGGCCACTCAGCCGGCCACAGCCCCTGGAGACAAAGACCGGCCCTTTTCCCTGGGAAAGAAAAGTGGCCAGCCCAGGTTCCTGATGTCAGTTTGTAGGGTTCCCTTAGGACTTTCAGGGCAGCACAGGTTTGAGGTGGGGGCAGGTTGGGTCTGGGACATATCCTCGTCCGTTCGGATATTTTGCAGGCAGCCGGCCACTCAGGGCCACAGCCCCTGGAGACAAAGACCGGCCCTTTTCCCTGGGAAAGAAAAGTGGCCAGCCCAGGTTCCTGATGTCAGTTTGTAGGGTTCCCTTAGGACTTTCAGGGCAGCACAGGTTTGAGGTGGGGGCAGGTTGGGTCTGGGACATATCCTCGTCCGTTCGGATATTTTGCAGGCAGCCGGCCACTCAGGGCCACAGCCCCTGGAGACAAAGACCGGCCCTTTTCCCTGGGAAAGAAAAGTGGCCAGCCCAGCTTCCTGATGTCAGTTTGTAGGGTTCCCTTAGGACTTTCAGGGCAGCACAGGTTTGAGGTGGGGGCAGGTTGGGTCTGGGACATATCCTCGTCCGTTCGGATATTTTGCAGGCAGCCGGCCACTCAGGGCCACAGCCCCTGGAGACAAAGACCGGCCCTTTTCCCTGGGAAAGAAAAGTGGCCAGCCCAGGTTCCTGATGTCAGTTTGTAGGGTTCCCTTGGGACTTTCAGGGCAGCACAGGTTTGAGGTGGGGGCAGGTTGGGTCTGGGACATATCCTCGTCCGTTCAGATATTTTGCAGGCAGCCGGCCACTCAGGGCCACTCAGCCGGCCACAGCCCCTGGAGACAAAGACCGGCCCTTTTCCCTGGGAAAGAAAAGTGGCCAGCCCAGGTTCCTGATGTCAGTTTGTAGGGTTCCCTTAGGACTTTCAGGGCAGCACAGGTTTGAGGTGGGGGCAGGTTGGGTCTGGGACATATCCTCGTCCGTTCGGATATTTTGCAGGCAGCCGGCCACTCAGGGCCACAGCCCCTGGAGACAAAGACCGGCCCTTTTCCCTGGGAAAGAAAAGTGGCCAGCCCAGGTTCCTGATGTCAGTTTGTAGGGTTCCCTTAGGACTTTCAGGGCAGCACAGGTTTGAGGTGGGGGCAGGTTGGGTCTGGGACATATCCTCGTCCGTTCGGATATTTTGCAGGCAGCCGGCCACTCAGGGCCACAGCCCCTGGAGACAAAGACCGGCCCTTTTCCCTGGGAAAGAAAAGTGGCCAGCCCAGCTTCCTGATGTCAGTTTGTAGGGTTCCCTTAGGACTTTCAGGGCAGCACAGGTTTGAGGTGGGGGCAGGTTGGGTCTGGA
>NW_027100385.1:0-51712 GCF_031753505.1 Anomalospiza imberbis | reverse complement strand
GAAAAGCTTTCCCACTCCATTTGGCAAGGGGAGAGTGGACCTGCACTGCACACTAACCGCGGTTTGCAAGAAAGAGGATTTGCTGCACATTCCAAGGACACGGCTCTTTCCGAGGCAATCTGCAACCTGCTGTCAGATGGAAGTGCTCTCTGCCCTCTCCTGCCCAGCTCTAGGTACTAGCGGGCACTTGCCAGCCTGGGCGAGGCAAACCACCTCCAGAGATGTCACAGAGCATAAGTGGAGCACAGATGCTCAAAAGCAGCAAAGCTGAAGAGCCTGGCTCAGCTTCACTAGTGTGCAATTGACTGACTGCGAAAAACAAAGCAGCAGAGCACCGGGCTTCTGGGCGCTGTGAAGGCAATTGCCAAAACCAGGCAGCTGCTCCTTCCCAAGCACAGGCAGCTGCCTATGTTCTTGCTTGTCGACAAACTCACCGCTGCCCTTCTTTTCAGCAGCTGCCACCGTCTTCTGTGCATCTCGGAGCCTCTGGCGACGAGCAAGACTTGCCAAGGTGGGACGCATCAGGACCAAGTCAAAACCCAGGCAAGTTGTCCTGGAACGCTTTCCTTTCGCTTGCCGAGAGTGAATTCAAGAGGCAGGAGAGCGGCAGCCACCGTCCTGCAGCAGTCGGAAGGCTTCGCACGCAAGCCCGCTTCTTTGCGGCTTCGTTCTTCGCCTCTTCCAAGCAACCGCGATCTCTGCCTCTCGGAGGCGAAGAAGCGGCTAATTCGCGCACAAGCTCAGTAGAGCGGCAGCGCAGCGCTCCGGAGCGCCGCTTCAAGCCGAAAGACGCCGGGAAGCGGCACTTTCCTCCGGATAGCTCCGGAGCCGCGCTTCTGCCTCTCTAGTCGTCTCTATCTTAGCGAAAAGCTTTCCCACTCCATTTGGCAAGGGGAGAGTGGACCTGCACTGCACACTAACCGCGGTTTGCAAAGAAAGAGGATTTGCTGCACATTCCAAGGACACGGCTCTTTCCGAGGCAATCTGCAACCTGCTGTCAGATGGAAGTGCTCTCTGCCCTCTCCTGCCCAGCTCTAGGTACTAGCGGGCACTTGCCAGCCTGGCCGAGGCAAACCACCTCGAGAGATGTCACAGAGCATAAGTGGAGCACAGATGCTCAAAAGCAGCAAAGCTGAAGAGCCTGGCTCAGCTTCACTAGTGTGCAATTGACTGACTGCGAAAAACAAAGCAGCAGAGCACCGGGCTTCTGGGCGCTGTGAAGGCAATTGCCAAAACCAGGCAGCTGCTCCTTCCCAAGCACAGGCAGCTGCCTATGTTCTTGCTTGTCGACAAAACTCACCGCTGCCCTTCTTTTCAGCAGCTGCCACCGTCTTCTGTGCATCTCGGAGCCTCTGGCGACGAGCAAGACTTGCCAAGGTGGGACGCATCAGGACCAAGTCAAAACCCAGGCAAGTTGTTCTGGAACGCTTTCCATTCGCTTGCCGAGAGTGAATTCAAGAGGCAGGAGAGCGGCAGCCACCGTCCTGCAGCAGTCGGAAGGCTTCGCACGCAAGCCCGCTTCTTTGCGGCTTCGTTCTTCGCCTCTTCCAAGCAACCGCGATCTCTGCCTCTCGGAGGCGAAGAAGCGGCTAATTCGCGCACAGCTCAGTAGAGCGGCAGCGCAGCGCTCCGGAGCGCCGCTTCAAGCCGAAAGACGCCGGGAAGCGGCACTTTCCTCCGGATAGCTCCGGAGCCGCGCTTCTGCCTCTCTAGTCGTCTCTATCTTAGCGAAAAGCTTTCCCACTCCATTTGGCAAGGGGAGAGTGGACCTGCACTGCACACTAACCGCGGTTTGCAAAGAAAGAGGATTTGCTGCACATTCCAAGGACACGGCTCTTTCCGAGGCAATCTGCACCTGCTGTCAGATGGAAGTGCTCTCTGCCCTCTCCTGCCCAGCTCTAGCTACTAGCGGGCACTTGCCAGCCTGGCGAGGCAAACCACCTCCAGAGATGTCACAGAGCATAAGTGGAGCACAGATGCTCAAAAGCAGCAAAGCTGAAGAGCCTGGCTCAGCTTCACTAGTGTGCAATTGACTGACTGCGAAAAACAAAGCAGCAGAGCACCGGGCTTCTGGGCGCTGTGAAGGCAATTGCCAAAACCAGGCAGCTGCTCCTTCCCAAGCACAGGCAGCTGCCTATGTTCTTGCTTGTCGACAAACTCACCGCTGCCCTTCTTTTCAGCAGCTGCCACCGTCTTCTGTGCATCTCGGAGCCTCTGGCGACGAGCAAGACTTGCCAAGGTGGGACGCATCAGGACCAAGTCAAACCCAGGCAAGTTGTTCTGGAACGCTTTCCTTTCGCTTGCCGAGAGTGAATTCAAGAGGCAGGAGAGCGGCAGCCACCGTCCTGCAGCAGTCGGAAGGCTTCGCACGCAAGCCCGCTTCTTTGCGGCTTCGTTCTTCGCCTCTTCCAAGCAACCGCGATCTCTGCCTCTCGGAGGCGAAGAAGCGGCTAATTCGCGCACAGCTCAGTAGAGCGGCAGCGCAGCGCTCCGGAGCGCCGCTTCAAGCCGAAAGACGCCGGGAAGCGGCACTTTCCTCCGGATAGCTCCGGAGCCGCGCTTCTGCCTCTCTAGTCGTCTCTATCTTAGCGAAAAGCTTTCCCACTCCATTTGGCAAGGGGAGAGTGGACCTGCACTGCACACTAACCGCGGTTTGCAAAGAAAGAGGATTTGCTGCACATTCCAAGGACACGGCTCTTTCCGAGGCAATCTGCAACCTGCTGTCAGATGGAAGTGCTCTCTGCCCTCTCCTGCCCAGCTCTAGGTACTAGCGGGCACTTGCCAGCCTGGCCGAGGCAAACCACCTCGAGAGATGTCACAGAGCATAAGTGGAGCACAGATGCTCAAAAGCAGCAAAGCTGAAGAGCCTGGCTCAGCTTCACTAGTGTGCAATTGACTGACTGCGAAAAACAAAGCAGCAGAGCACCGGGCTTCTGGGCGCTGTGAAGGCAATTGCCAAAACCAGGCAGCTGCTCCTTCCCAAGCACAGGCAGCTGCCTATGTTCTTGCTTGTCGACAAACTCACCGCTGCCCTTCTTTTCAGCAGCTGCCACCGTCTTCTGTGCATCTCGGAGCCTCTGGCGACGAGCAAGACTTGCCAAGGTGGGACGCATCAGGACCAAGTCAAAACCCAGGCAAGTTGTTCTGGAACGCTTTCCATTCGCTTGCCGAGAGTGAATTCAAGAGGCAGGAGAGCGGCAGCCACCGTCCTCCAGCAGTCGGAAGGCTTCGCACGCAAGCCCGCTTCTTTGCGGCTTCGTTCTTCGCCTCTTCCAAGCAACCGCGATCTCTGCCTCTCGGAGGCGAAGAAGCGGCTAATTCGCGCACAGCTCAGTAGAGCGGCAGCGCAGCGCTCCGGAGCGCCGCTTCAAGCCGAAAGACGCCGGGAAGCGGCACTTTCCTCCGGATAGCTCCGGAGCCGCGCTTCTGCCTCTCTAGTCGTCTCTATCTTAGCGAAAAGCTTTCCCACTCCATTTGGCAAGGGGAGAGTGGACCTGCACTGCACACTAACCGCGGTTTGCAAAGAAAGAGGATTTGCTGCACATTCCAAGGACACGGCTCTTTCCGAGGCAATCTGCAACCTGCTGTCAGATGGAAGTGCTCTCTGCCCTCTCCTGCCAGCTCTAGGTACTAGCGGGCACTTGCCAGCCTGGGCGAGGCAAACAACCTCCAGAGATGTCACAGAGCATAAGTGGAGCACAGATGCTCAAAAGCAGCAAAGCTGAAGAGCCTGGCTCAGCTTCACTAGTGTGCAATTGACTGACTGCGAAAAACAAAGCAGCAGAGCACCGGGCTTCTGGGCGCTGTGAAGGCAATTGCCAAAACCAGGCAGCTGCTCCTTCCAAGCACAGGCAGCTGCCTATGTTCTTGCTTGTCGACAAACTCACCGCTGCCCTTCTTTTCAGCAGCTGCCACCGTCTTCTGTGCATCTCGGAGCCTCTGGCGACGAGCAAGACTTGCCAAGGTGGGACGCATCAGGACCAAGTCAAAACCCAGGCAAGTTGTCCTGGAACGCTTTCCATTCGCTTGCCGAGAGTGAATTCAACAGGCAGGAGAGCGGCAGCCACCGTCCTCCAGCAGTCGGAAGGCTTCGCACGCAAGCCCGCTTCTTTGCGGCTTCGTTCTTCGCCTCTTCCAAGCAACCGCGATCCCTGCCTCTCGGAGGCGAAGAAGCGGCTAATTCGCGCACAGCTCAGTAGAGCGGCAGCGCAGCGCTCCGGAGCGCCGCTTCAAGCCGAAAGACGCCGGGAAGCGGCACTTTCCTCCGGATAGCTCCGGAGCCGCGCTTCTGCCTCTCTAGTCGTCTCTATCTTAGCGAAAAGCTTTCCCACTCCATTTGGCAAGGGGAGAGTGGACCTGCACTGCACACTAACCGCGGTTTGCAAAGAAAGAGGATTTGCTGCACATTCCAAGGACACGGCTCTTTCCGAGGCAATCTGCAACCTGCTGTCAGATGAAAGTGCTCTCTGCCCTCTCCTGCCCAGCTCTAGGTACTAGCGGGCACTTGCCAGCCTGGGCGAGGCAAACAACCTCCAGAGATGTCACAGAGCATAAGTGGAGCACAGATGCTCAAAAGCAGCAAAGCTGAAGAGCCTGGCTCAGCTTCACTAGTGTGCAATTGACTGACTGCGAAAAACAAAGCAGCAGAGCACCGGGCTTCTGGGCGCTGTGAAGGCAATTGCCAAAACCAGGCAGCTGCTCCTTCCCAAGCACAGGCAGCTGCCTATGTTCTTGCTTGTCGACAAACTCACCGCTGCCCTTCTTTTCAGCAGCTGCCACCGTCTTCTGTGCATCTCGGAGCCTCTGGCGACGAGCAAGACTTGCCAAGGTGGGACGCATCAGGACCAAGTCAAAACCCAGGCAAGTTGTCCTGGAACGCTTTCCATTCGCTTGCCGAGAGTGAATTCAACAGGCAGGAGAGCGGCAGCCACCGTCCTCCAGCAGTCGGAAGGCTTCGCACGCAAGCCCGCTTCTTTGCGGCTTCGTTCTTCGCCTCTTCCAAGCAACCGCGATCCCTGCCTCTCGGAGGCGAAGAAGCGGCTAATTCGCGCACAGCTCAGTAGAGCGGCAGCGCAGCGCTCCGGAGCGCCGCTTCAAGCCGAAAGACGCCGGGAAGCGGCACTTTCCTCCGGATAGCTCCGGAGCCGCGCTTCTGCCTCTCTAGTCGTCTCTATCTTAGCGAAAAGCTTTCCCACTCCATTTGGCAAGGGGAGAGTGGACCTGCACTGCACACTAACCGCGGTTTGCAAAGAAAGAGGATTTGCTGCACATTCCAAGGACACGGCTCTTTCCGAGGCAATCTGCAACCTGCTGTCAGATGGAAGTGCTCTCTGCCCTCTCCTGCCCAGCTCTAGCTACTAGCGGGCACTTGCCAGCCTGGGCGAGGCAAACCACCTCGAGAGATGTCACAGAGCATAAGTGGAGCACAGATGCTCAAAAGCAGCAAAGCTGAAGAGCCTGGCTCAGCTTCACTAGTGTGCAATTGACTGACTGCGAAAAACAAAGCAGCAGAGCACCGGGCTTCTGGGCGCTGTGAAGGCAATTGCCAAAACCAGGCAGCTGCTCCTTCCCAAGCACAGGCAGCTGCCTATGTTCTTGCTTGTCGACAAACTCACCGCTGCCCTTCTTTTCAGCAGCTGCCACCGTCTTCTGTGCATCTCGGAGCCTCTGGCGACGAGCAAGACTTGCCAAGGTGGGACGCATCAGGACCAAGTCAAAACCCAGGCAAGTTGTTCTGGAACGCTTTCCATTCGCTTGCCGAGAGTGAATTCAAGAGGCAGGAGAGCGGCAGCCACCGTCCTCCAGCAGTCGGAAGGCTTGGCACGCAAGCCCGCTTCTTTGCGGCTTCGTTCTTCGCCTCTTCCAAGCAACCGCGATCTCTGCCTCTCGGAGGCGAAGAAGCGGCTAATTCGCGCACAGCTCAGTAGAGCGGCAGCGCAGCGCTCCGGAGCGCCGCTTCAAGCCGAAAGACGCCGGGAAGCGGCACTTTCCTCCGGATAGCTCCGGAGCCGCGCTTCTGCCTCTCTAGTCGTCTCTATCTTAGCGAAAAGCTTTCCCACTCCATTTGGCAAGGGGAGAGTGGACCTGCACTGCACACTAACCGCGGTTTGCAAAGAAAGAGGATTTGCTGCACATTCCAAGGACACGGCTCTTTCCGAGGCAATCTGCAACCTGCTGTCAGATGGAAGTGCTCTCTGCCCTCTCCTGCCCAGCTCTAGGTACTAGCGGGCACTTGCCAGCCTGGGCGAGGCAAACAACCTCCAGAGATGTCACAGAGCATAAGTGGAGCACAGATGCTCAAAAGCAGCAAAGCTGAAGAGCCTGGCTCAGCTTCACTAGTGTGCAATTGACTGACTGCGAAAAACAAAGCAGCAGAGCACCGGGCTTCTGGGCGCTGTGAAGGCAATTGCCAAAACCAGGCAGCTGCTCCTTCCCAAGCACAGGCAGCTGCCTATGTTCTTGCTTGTCGACAAACTCACCGCTGCCCTTCTTTTCAGCAGCTGCCACCGTCTTCTGTGCATCTCGGAGCCTCTGGCGACGAGCAAGACTTGCCAAGGTGGGACGCATCAGGACCAAGTCAAAACCCAGGCAAGTTGTCCTGGAACGCTTTCCATTCGCTTGCCGAGAGTGAATTCAACAGGCAGGAGAGCGGCAGCCACCGTCCTCCAGCAGTCGGAAGGCTTCGCACGCAAGCCCGCTTCTTTGCGGCTTCGTTCTTCGCCTCTTCCAAGCAACCGCGATCCCTGCCTCTCGGAGGCGAAGAAGCGGCTAATTCGCGCACAGCTCAGTAGAGCGGCAGCGCAGCGCTCCGGAGCGCCGCTTCAAGCCGAAAGACGCCGGGAAGCGGCACTTTCCTCCGGATAGCTCCGGAGCCGCGCTTCTGCCTCTCTAGTCGTCTCTATCTTAGCGAAAAGCTTTCCCACTCCATTTGGCAAGGGGAGAGTGGACCTGCACTGCACACTAACCGCGGTTTGCAAAGAAAGAGGATTTGCTGCACATTCCAAGGACACGGCTCTTTCCGAGGCAATCTGCAACCTGCTGTCAGATGGAAGTGCTCTCTGCCCTCTCCTGCCCAGCTCTAGGTACTAGCGGGCACTTGCCAGCCTGGCCGAGGCAAACCACCTCGAGAGATGTCACAGAGCATAAGTGGAGCACAGATGCTCAAAAGCAGCAAAGCTGAAGAGCCTGGCTCAGCTTCACTAGTGTGCAATTGACTGACTGCGAAAAACAAAGCAGCAGAGCACCGGGCTTCTGGGCGCTGTGAAGGCAATTGCCAAAACCAGGCAGCTGCTCCTTCCCAAGCACAGGCAGCTGCCTATGTTCTTGCTTGTCGACAAACTCACCGCTGCCCTTCTTTTCAGCAGCTGCCACCGTCTTCTGTGCATCTCGGAGCCTCTGGCGACGAGCAAGACTTGCCAAGGTGGGACGCATCAGGACCAAGTCAAAACCCAGGCAAGTTGTCCTGGAACGCTTTCCTTTCGCTTGCCGAGAGTGAATTCAAGAGGCAGGAGAGCGGCAGCCACCGTCCTGCAGCAGTCGGAAGGCTTCGCACGCAAGCCCGCTTCTTTGCGGCTTCGTTCTTCGCCTCTTCCAAGCAACCGCGATCTCTGCCTCTCGGAGGCGAAGAAGCGGCTAATTCGCGCACAGCTCAGTAGAGCGGCAGCGCAGCGCTCCGGAGCGCCGCTTCAAGCCGAAAGACGCCGGGAAGCGGCACTTTCCTCCGGATAGCTCCGGAGCCGCGCTTCTGCCTCTCTAGTCGTCTCTATCTTAGCGAAAAGCTTTCCCACTCCATTTGGCAAGGGGAGAGTGGACCTGCACTGCACACTAACCGCGGTTTGCAAAGAAAGAGGATTTGCTGCACATTCCAAGGACACGGCTCTTTCCGAGGCAATCTGCAACCTGCTGTCAGATGGAAGTGCTCTCTGCCCTCTCCTGCCCAGCTCTAGGTACTAGCGGGCACTTGCCAGCCTGGCCGAGGCAAACCACCTCGAGAGATGTCACAGAGCATAAGTGGAGCACAGATGCTCAAAAGCAGCAAAGCTGAAGAGCCTGGCTCAGCTTCACTAGTGTGCAATTGACTGACTGCGAAAAACAAAGCAGCAGAGCACCGGGCTTCTGGGCGCTGTGAAGGCAATTGCCAAAACCAGGCAGCTGCTCCTTCCCAAGCACAGGCAGCTGCCTATGTTCTTGCTTGTCGACAAACTCACCGCTGCCCTTCTTTTCAGCAGCTGCCACCGTCTTCTGTGCATCTCGGAGCCTCTGGCGACGAGCAAGACTTGCCAAGGTGGGACGCATCAGGACCAAGTCAAAACCCAGGCAAGTTGTTCTGGAACGCTTTCCATTCGCTTGCCGAGAGTGAATTCAAGAGGCAGGAGAGCGGCAGCCACCGTCCTCCAGCAGTCGGAAGGCTTGGCACGCAAGCCCGCTTCTTTGCGGCTTCGTTCTTCGCCTCTTCCAAGCAACCGCGATCTCTGCCTCTCGGAGGCGAAGAAGCGGCTAATTCGCGCACAGCTCAGTAGAGCGGCAGCGCAGCGCTCCGGAGCGCCGCTTCAAGCTGAAAGACGCCGGGAAGCGGCACTTTCCTCCGGATAGCTCCGGAGCCGCGCTTCTGCCTCTCTAGTCGTCTCTATCTTAGCGAAAAGCTTTCCCACTCCATTTGGCAAGGGGAGAGTGGACCTGCACTGCACACTAACCGCGGTTTGCAAAGAAAGAGGATTTGCTGCACATTCCAAGGACACGGCTCTTTCCGAGGCAATCTGCAACCTGCTGTCAGATGGAAGTGCTCTCTGCCCTCTCCTGCCCAGCTCTAGGTACTAGCGGGCACTTGCCAGCCTGGGCGAGGCAAACAACCTCCAGAGATGTCACAGAGCCTAAGTGGAGCACAGATGCTCAAAAGCAGCAAAGCTGAAGAGCCTGGCTCAGCTTCACTAGTGTGCAATTGACTGACTGCGAAAAACAAAGCAGCAGAGCACCGGGCTTCTGGGCGCTGTGAAGGCAATTGCCAAAACCAGGCAGCTGCTCCTTCCCAAGCACAGGCAGCTGCCTATGTTCTTGCTTGTCGACAAACTCACCGCTGCCCTTCTTTTCAGCAGCTGCCACCGTCTTCTGTGCATCTCGGAGCCTCTGGCGACGAGCAAGACTTGCCAAGGTGGGACGCATCAGGACCAAGTCAAAACCCAGGCAAGTTGTCCTGGAACGCTTTCCATTCGCTTGCCGAGAGTGAATTCAAGAGGCAGGAGAGCGGCAGCCACCGTCCTCCAGCAGTCGGAAGGCTTGGCACGCAAGCCCGCTTCTTTGCGGCTTCGTTCTTCGCCTCTTCCAAGCAACCGCGATCTCTGCCTCTCGGAGGCGAAGAAGCGGCTAATTCGCGCACAGCTCAGTAGAGCGGCAGCGCAGCGCTCCGGAGCGCCGCTTCAAGCCGAAAGACGCCGGGAAGCGGCACTTTCCTCCGGATAGCTCCGGAGCCGCGCTTCTGCCTCTCTAGTCGTCTCTATCTTAGCGAAAAGCTTTCCCACTCCATTTGGCAAGGGGAGAGTGGACCTGCACTGCACACTAACCGCGGTTTGCAAAGAAAGAGGATTTGCTGCACATTCCAAGGACACGGCTCTTTCCGAGGCAATCTGCAACCTGCTGTCAGATGGAAG
This sequence comes from Anomalospiza imberbis, assembly GCF_031753505.1. Classification (NCBI taxonomy): domain Eukaryota; kingdom Metazoa; phylum Chordata; class Aves; order Passeriformes; family Viduidae; genus Anomalospiza; species Anomalospiza imberbis. The sequence continues at coordinate 42,068 of NW_027100385.1, read as the reverse complement.
TGCTCTCTGCCCTCTCCTGCCCAGCTCTAGGTACTAGCGGGCACTTGCCAGCCTGGGCGAGGCAAACAACCTCCAGAGATGTCACAGAGCATAAGTGGAGCACAGATGCTCAAAAGCAGCAAAGCTGAAGAGCCTGGCTCAGCTTCACTAGTGTGCAATTGACTGACTGCGAAAAACAAAGCAGCAGAGCACCGGGCTTCTGGGCGCTGTGAAGGCAATTGCCAAAACCAGGCAGCTGCTCCTTCCCAAGCACAGGCAGCTGCCTATGTTCTTGCTTGTCGACAAACTCACCGCTGCCCTTCTTTTCAGCAGCTGCCACCGTCTTCTGTGCATCTCGGAGCCTCTGGCGACGAGCAAGACTTGCCAAGGTGGGACGCATCAGGACCAAGTCAAAACCCAGGCAAGTTGTCCTGGAACGCTTTCCTTTCGCTTGCCGAGAGTGAATTCAAGAGGCAGGAGAGCGGCAGCCACCGTCCTGCAGCAGTCGGAAGGCTTCGCACGCAAGCCCGCTTCTTTGCGGCTTCGTTCTTCGCCTCTTCCAAGCAACCGCGATCTCTGCCTCTCGGAGGCGAAGAAGCGGCTAATTCGCGCACAGCTCAGTAGAGCGGCAGCGCAGCGCTCCGGAGCGCCGCTTCAAGCCGAAAGACGCCGGGAAGCGGCACTTTCCTCCGGATAGCTCCGGAGCCGCGCTTCTGCCTCTCTAGTCGTCTCTATCTTAGCGAAAAGCTTTCCCACTCCATTTGGCAAGGGGAGAGTGGACCTGCACTGCACACTAACCGCGGTTTGCAAAGAAAGAGGATTTGCTGCACATTCCAAGGACACGGCTCTTTCCGAGGCAATCTGCAACCTGCTGTCAGATGGAAGTGCTCTCTGCCCTCTCCTGCCCAGCTCTAGGTACTAGCGGGCACTTGCCAGCCTGGCCGAGGCAAACCACCTCGAGAGATGTCACAGAGCATAAGTGGAGCACAGATGCTCAAAAGCAGCAAAGCTGAAGAGCCTGGCTCAGCTTCACTAGTGTGCAATTGACTGACTGCGAAAAACAAAGCAGCAGAGCACCGGGCTTCTGGGCGCTGTGAAGGCAATTGCCAAAACCAGGCAGCTGCTCCTTCCCAAGCACAGGCAGCTGCCTATGTTCTTGCTTGTCGACAAACTCACCGCTGCCCTTCTTTTCAGCAGCTGCCACCGTCTTCTGTGCATCTCGGAGCCTCTGGCGACGAGCAAGACTTGCCAAGGTGGGACGCATCAGGACCAAGTCAAAACCCAGGCAAGTTGTCCTGGAACGCTTTCCTTTCGCTTGCCGAGAGTGAATTCAAGAGGCAGGAGAGCGGCAGCCACCGTCCTGCAGCAGTCGGAAGGCTTCGCACGCAATCCCGCTTCTTTGCGGCTTCGTTCTTCGCCTCTTCCAAGCAACCGCGATCTCTGCCTCTCGGAGGCGAAGAAGCGGCTAATTCGCGCACAGCTCAGTAGAGCGGCAGCGCAGCGCTCCGGAGCGCCGCTTCAAGCCGAAAGACGCCGGGAAGCGGCACTTTCCTCCGGATAGCTCCGGAGCCGCGCTTCTGCCTCTCTAGTCGTCTCTATCTTAGCGAAAAGCTTTCCCACTCCATTTGGCAAGGGGAGAGTGGACCTGCACTGCACACTAACCGCGGTTTGCAAAGAAAGAGGATTTGCTGCACATTCCAAGGACACGGCTCTTTCCGAGGCAATCTGCAACCTGCTGTCAGATGGAAGTGCTCTCTGCCCTCTCCTGCCCAGCTCTAGGTACTAGCGGGCACTTGCCAGCCTGGCCGAGGCAAACCACCTCGAGAGATGTCACAGAGCATAAGTGGAGCACAGATGCTCAAAAGCAGCAAAGCTGAAGAGCCTGGCTCAGCTTCACTAGTGTGCAATTGACTGACTGCGAAAAACAAAGCAGCAGAGCACCGGGCTTCTGGGCGCTGTGAAGGCAATTGCCAAAACCAGGCAGCTGCTCCTTCCCAAGCACAGGCAGCTGCCTATGTTCTTGCTTGTCGACAAACTCACCGCTGCCCTTCTTTTCAGCAGCTGCCACCGTCTTCTGTGCATCTCGGAGCCTCTGGCGACGAGCAAGACTTGCCAAGGTGGGACGCATCAGGACCAAGTCAAAACCCAGGCAAGTTGTCCTGGAACGCTTTCCATTCGCTTGCCGAGAGTGAATTCAAGAGGCAGGAGAGCGGCAGCCACCGTCCTGCAGCAGTCGGAAGGCTTCGCACGCAAGCCCGCTTCTTTGCGGCTTCGTTCTTCGCCTCTTCCAAGCAACCGCGATCTCTGCCTCTCGGAGGCGAAGAAGCGGCTAATTCGCGCACAGCTCAGTAGAGCGGCAGCGCAGCGCTCCGGAGCGCCGCTTCAAGCCGAAAGACGCCGGGAAGCGGCACTTTCCTCCGGATAGCTCCGGAGCCGCGCTTCTGCCTCTCTAGTCGTCTCTATCTTAGCGAAAAGCTTTCCCACTCCATTTGGCAAGGGGAGAGTGGACCTGCACTGCACACTAACCGCGGTTTGCAAAGAAAGAGGATTTGCTGCACATTCCAAGGACACGGCTCTTTCCGAGGCAATCTGCAACCTGCTGTCAGATGGAAGTGCTCTCTGCCCTCTCCTGCCCAGCTCTAGGTACTAGCGGGCACTTGCCAGCCTGGCCGAGGCAAACCACCTCGAGAGATGTCACAGAGCATAAGTGGAGCACAGATGCTCAAAAGCAGCAAAGCTGAAGAGCCTGGCTCAGCTTCACTAGTGTGCAATTGACTGACTGCGAAAAACAAAGCAGCAGAGCACCGGGCTTCTGGGCGCTGTGAAGGCAATTGCCAAAACCAGGCAGCTGCTCCTTCCCAAGCACAGGCAGCTGCCTATGTTCTTGCTTGTCGACAAACTCACCGCTGCCCTTCTTTTCAGCAGCTGCCACCGTCTTCTGTGCATCTCGGAGCCTCTGGCGACGAGCTAGACTTGCCAAGGTGGGACGCATCAGGACCAAGTCAAAACCCAGGCAAGTTGTCCTGGAACGCTTTCCATTCGCTTGCCGAGAGTGAATTCAAGAGGCAGGAGAGCGGCAGCCACCGTCCTCCAGCAGTCGGAAGGCTTCGCACGCAAGCCCGCTTCTTTGCGGCTTCGTTCTTCGCCTCTTCCAAGCAACCGCGATCTCTGCCTCTCGGAGGCGAAGAAGCGGCTAATTCGCGCACAGCTCAGTAGAGCGGCAGCGCAGCGCTCCGGAGCGCCGCTTCCAGCCGAAAGACGCCGGGAAGCGGCACTTTCCTCCGGATAGCTCCGGAGCCGCGCTTCTGCCTCTCTAGTCGTCTCTATCTTAGCGAAAAGCTTTCCCACTCCATTTGGCAAGGGGAGAGTGGACCTGCACTGCACACTAACCGCGGTTTGCAAAGAAAGAGGATTTGCTGCACATTCCAAGGACACGGCTCTTTCCGAGGCAATCTGCAACCTGCTGTCAGATGGAAGTGCTCTCTGCCCTCTCCTGCCCAGCTCTAGGTACTAGCGGGCACTTGCCAGCCTGGGCGAGGCAAACCACCTCGAGAGATGTCACAGAGCATAAGTGGAGCACAGATGCTCAAAAGCAGCAAAGCTGAAGAGCCTGGCTCAGCTTCACTAGTGTGCAATTGACTGACTGCGAAAAACAAAGCAGCAGAGCACCGGGCTTCTGGGCGCTGTGAAGGCAATTGCCAAAACCAGGCAGCTGCTCCTTCCCAAGCACAGGCAGCTGCCTATGTTCTTGCTTGTCGACAAACTCACCGCTGCCCTTCTTTTCAGCAGCTGCCACCGTCTTCTGTGCATCTCGGAGCCTCTGGCGACGAGCAAGACTTGCCAAGGTGGGACGCATCAGGACCAAGTCAAAACCCAGGCAAGTTGTCCTGGAACGCTTTCCTTTCGCTTGCCGAGAGTGAATTCAAGAGGCAGGAGAGCGGCAGCCACCGTCCTGCAGCAGTCGGAAGGCTTCGCACGCAAGCCCGCTTCTTTGCGGCTTCGTTCTTCGCCTCTTCCAAGCAACCGCGATCTCTGCCTCTCGGAGGCGAAGAAGCGGCTAATTCGCGCACAGCTCAGTAGAGCGGCAGCGCAGCGCTCCGGAGCGCCGCTTCAAGCCGAAAGACGCCGGGAAGCGGCACTTTCCTCCGGATAGCTCCGGAGCCGCGCTTCTGCCTCTCTAGTCGTCTCTATCTTAGCGAAAAGCTTTCCCACTCCATTTGGCAAGGGGAGAGTGGACCTGCACTGCACACTAACCGCGGTTTGCAAAGAAAGAGGATTTGCTGCACATTCCAAGGACACGGCTCTTTCCGAGGCAATCTGCAACCTGCTGTCAGATGGAAGTGCTCTCTGCCCTCTCCTGCCCAGCTCTAGGTACTAGCGGGCACTTGCCAGCCTGGCCGAGGCAAACCACCTCGAGAGATGTCACAGAGCATAAGTGGAGCACAGATGCTCAAAAGCAGCAAAGCTGAAGAGCCTGGCTCAGCTTCACTAGTGTGCAATTGACTGACTGCGAAAAACAAAGCAGCAGAGCACCGGGCTTCTGGGCGCTGTGAAGGCAATTGCCAAAACCAGGCAGCTGCTCCTTCCCAAGCACAGGCAGCTGCCTATGTTCTTGCTTGTCGACAAACTCACCGCTGCCCTTCTTTTCAGCAGCTGCCACCGTCTTCTGTGCATCTCGGAGCCTCTGGCGACGAGCAAGACTTGCCAAGGTGGGACGCATCAGGACCAAGTCAAAACCCAGGCAAGTTGTTCTGGAACGCTTTCCATTCGCTTGCCGAGAGTGAATTCAAGAGGCAGGAGAGCGGCAGCCACCGTCCTGCAGCAGTCGGAAGGCTTCGCACGCAAGCCCGCTTCTTTGCGGCTTCGTTCTTCGCCTCTTCCAAGCAACCGCGATCTCTGCCTCTCGGAGGCGAAGAAGCGGCTAATTCGCGCACAGCTCAGTAGAGCGGCAGCGCAGCGCTCCGGAGCGCCGCTTCAAGCCGAAAGACGCCGGGAAGCGGCACTTTCCTCCGGATAGCTCCGGAGCCGCGCTTCTGCCTCTCTAGTCGTCTCTATCTTAGCGAAAAGCTTTCCCACTCCATTTGGCAAGGGGAGAGTGGACCTGCACTGCACACTAACCGCGGTTTGCAAAGAAAGAGGATTTGCTGCACATTCCAAGGACACGGCTCTTTCCGAGGCAATCTGCAACCTGCTGTCAGATGGAAGTGCTCTCTGCCCTCTCCTGCCCAGCTCTAGCTACTAGCGGGCACTTGCCAGCCTGGGCGAGGCAAACCACCTCCAGAGATGTCACAGAGCATAAGTGGAGCACAGATGCTCAAAAGCAGCAAAGCTGAAGAGCCTGGCTCAGCTTCACTAGTGTGCAATTGACTGACTGCGAAAAACAAAGCAGCAGAGCACCGGGCTTCTGGGCGCTGTGAAGGCAATTGCCAAAACCAGGCAGCTGCTCCTTCCCAAGCACAGGCAGCTGCCTATGTTCTTGCTTGTCGACAAACTCACCGCTGCCCTTCTTTTCAGCAGCTGCCACCGTCTTCTGTGCATCTCGGAGCCTCTGGCGACGAGCAAGACTTGCCAAGGTGGGACGCATCAGGACCAAGTCAAAACCCAGGCAAGTTGTTCTGGAACGCTTTCCTTTCGCTTGCCGAGAGTGAATTCAAGAGGCAGGAGAGCGGCAGCCACCGTCCTGCAGCAGTCGGAAGGCTTCGCACGCAAGCCCGCTTCTTTGCGGCTTCGTTCTTCGCCTCTTCCAAGCAACCGCGATCTCTGCCTCTCGGAGGCGAAGAAGCGGCTAATTCGCGCACAGCTCAGTAGAGCGGCAGCGCAGCGCTCCGGAGCGCCGCTTCAAGCCGAAAGACGCCGGGAAGCGGCACTTTCCTCCGGATAGCTCCGGAGCCGCGCTTCTGCCTCTCTAGTCGTCTCTATCTTAGCGAAAAGCTTTCCCACTCCATTTGGCAAGGGGAGAGTGGACCTGCACTGCACACTAACCGCGGTTTGCAAAGAAAGAGGATTTGCTGCACATTCCAAGGACACGGCTCTTTCCGAGGCAATCTGCAACCTGCTGTCAGATGGAAGTGCTCTCTGCCCTCTCCTGCCCAGCTCTAGGTACTAGCGGGCACTTGCCAGCCTGGCCGAGGCAAACCACCTCGAGAGATGTCACAGAGCATAAGTGGAGCACAGATGCTCAAAAGCAGCAAAGCTGAAGAGCCTGGCTCAGCTTCACTAGTGTGCAATTGACTGACTGCGAAAAACAAAGCAGCAGAGCACCGGGCTTCTGGGCGCTGTGAAGGCAATTGCCAAAACCAGGCAGCTGCTCCTTCCCAAGCACAGGCAGCTGCCTATGTTCTTGCTTGTCGACAAACTCACCGCTGCCCTTCTTTTCAGCAGCTGCCACCGTCTTCTGTGCATCTCGGAGCCTCTGGCGACGAGCAAGACTTGCCAAGGTGGGACGCATCAGGACCAAGTCAAAACCCAGGCAAGTTGTTCTGGAACGCTTTCCATTCGCTTGCCGAGAGTGAATTCAAGAGGCAGGAGAGCGGCAGCCACCGTCCTCCAGCAGTCGGAAGGCTTCGCACGCAAGCCCGCTTCTTTGCGGCTTCGTTCTTCGCCTCTTCCAAGCAACCGCGATCTCTGCCTCTCGGAGGCGAAGAAGCGGCTAATTCGCGCACAGCTCAGTAGAGCGGCAGCGCAGCGCTCCGGAGCGCCGCTTCAAGCCGAAAGACGCCGGGAAGCGGCACTTTCCTCCGGATAGCTCCGGAGCCGCGCTTCTGCCTCTCTAGTCGTCTCTATCTTAGCGAAAAGCTTTCCCACTCCATTTGGCAAGGGGAGAGTGGACCTGCACTGCACACTAACCGCGGTTTGCAAAGAAAGAGGATTTGCTGCACATTCCAAGGACACGGCTCTTTCCGAGGCAATCTGCAACCTGCTGTCAGATGGAAGTGCTCTCTGCCCTCTCCTGCCCAGCTCTAGGTACTAGCGGGCACTTGCCAGCCTGGGCGAGGCAAACAACCTCCAGAGATGTCACAGAGCATAAGTGGAGCACAGATGCTCAAAAGCAGCAAAGCTGAAGAGCCTGGCTCAGCTTCACTAGTGTGCAATTGACTGACTGCGAAAAACAAAGCAGCAGAGCACCGGGCTTCTGGGCGCTGTGAAGGCAATTGCCAAAACCAGGCAGCTGCTCCTTCCCAAGCACAGGCAGCTGCCTATGTTCTTGCTTGTCGACAAACTCACCGCTGCCCTTCTTTTCAGCAGCTGCCACCGTCTTCTGTGCATCTCGGAGCCTCTGGCGACGAGCAAGACTTGCCAAGGTGGGACGCATCAGGACCAAGTCAAAACCCAGGCAAGTTGTCCTGGAACGCTTTCCATTCGCTTGCCGAGAGTGAATTCAACAGGCAGGAGAGCGGCAGCCACCGTCCTCCAGCAGTCGGAAGGCTTCGCACGCAAGCCCGCTTCTTTGCGGCTTCGTTCTTCGCCTCTTCCAAGCAACCGCGATCCCTGCCTCTCGGAGGCGAAGAAGCGGCTAATTCGCGCACAGCTCAGTAGAGCGGCAGCGCAGCGCTCCGGAGCGCCGCTTCAAGCCGAAAGACGCCGGGAAGCGGCACTTTCCTCCGGATAGCTCCGGAGCCGCGCTTCTGCCTCTCTAGTCGTCTCTATCTTAGCGAAAAGCTTTCCCACTCCATTTGGCAAGGGGAGAGTGGACCTGCACTGCACACTAACCGCGGTTTGCAAAGAAAGAGGATTTGCTGCACATTCCAAGGACACGGCTCTTTCCGAGGCAATCTGCAACCTGCTGTCAGATGGAAGTGCTCTCTGCCCTCTCCTGCCCAGCTCTAGCTACTAGCGGGCACTTGCCAGCCTGGGCGAGGCAAACCACCTCGAGAGATGTCACAGAGCATAAGTGGAGCACAGATGCTCAAAAGCAGCAAAGCTGAAGAGCCTGGCTCAGCTTCACTAGTGTGCAATTGACTGACTGCGAAAAACAAAGCAGCAGAGCACCGGGCTTCTGGGCGCTGTGAAGGCAATTGCCAAAACCAGGCAGCTGCTCCTTCCCAAGCACAGGCAGCTGCCTATGTTCTTGCTTGTCGACAAACTCACCGCTGCCCTTCTTTTCAGCAGCTGCCACCGTCTTCTGTGCATCTCGGAGCCTCTGGCGACGAGCAAGACTTGCCAAGGTGGGACGCATCAGGACCAAGTCAAAACCCAGGCAAGTTGTCCTGGAACGCTTTCCTTTCGCTTGCCGAGAGTGAATTCAAGAGGCAGGAGAGCGGCAGCCACCGTCCTGCAGCAGTCGGAAGGCTTCGCACGCAAGCCCGCTTCTTTGCGGCTTCGTTCTTCGCCTCTTCCAAGCAACCGCGATCTCTGCCTCTCGGAGGCGAAGAAGCGGCTAATTCGCGCACAGCTCAGTAGAGCGGCAGCGCAGCGCTCCGGAGCGCCGCTTCAAGCCGAAAGACGCCGGGAAGCGGCACTTTCCTCCGGATAGCTCCGGAGCCGCGCTTCTGCCTCTCTAGTCGTCTCTATCTTAGCGAAAAGCTTTCCCACTCCATTTGGCAAGGGGAGAGTGGACCTGCACTGCACACTAACCGCGGTTTGCAAAGAAAGAGGATTTGCTGCACATTCCAAGGACACGGCTCTTTCCGAGGCAATCTGCAACCTGCTGTCAGATGGAAGTGCTCTCTGCCCTCTCCTGCCCAGCTCTAGGTACTAGCGGGCACTTGCCAGCCTGGCCGAGGCAAACCACCTCGAGAGATGTCACAGAGCATAAGTGGAGCACAGATGCTCAAAAGCAGCAAAGCTGAAGAGCCTGGCTCAGCTTCACTAGTGTGCAATTGACTGACTGCGAAAAACAAAGCAGCAGAGCACCGGGCTTCTGGGCGCTGTGAAGGCAATTGCCAAAACCAGGCAGCTGCTCCTTCCCAAGCACAGGCAGCTGCCTATGTTCTTGCTTGTCGACAAACTCACCGCTGCCCTTCTTTTCAGCAGCTGCCACCGTCTTCTGTGCATCTCGGAGCCTCTGGCGACGAGCAAGACTTGCCAAGGTGGGACGCATCAGGACCAAGTCAAAACCCAGGCAAGTTGTTCTGGAACGCTTTCCATTCGCTTGCCGAGAGTGAATTCAAGAGGCAGGAGAGCGGCAGCCACCGTCCTCCAGCAGTCGGAAGGCTTGGCACGCAAGCCCGCTTCTTTGCGGCTTCGTTCTTCGCCTCTTCCAAGCAACCGCGATCTCTGCCTCTCGGAGGCGAAGAAGCGGCTAATTCGCGCACAGCTCAGTAGAGCGGCAGCGCAGCGCTCCGGAGCGCCGCTTCAAGCCGAAAGACGCCGGGAAGCGGCACTTTCCTCCGGATAGCTCCGGAGCCGCGCTTCTGCCTCTCTAGTCGTCTCTATCTTAGCGAAAAGCTTTCCCACTCCATTTGGCAAGGGGAGAGTGGACCTGCACTGCACACTAACCGCGGTTTGCAAAGAAAGAGGATTTGCTGCACATTCCAAGGACACGGCTCTTTCCGAGGCAATCTGCAACCTGCTGTCAGATGGAAGTGCTCTCTGCCCTCTCCTGCCCAGCTCTAGCTACTAGCGGGCACTTGCCAGCCTGGGCGAGGCAAACAACCTCCAGAGATGTCACAGAGCATAAGTGGAGCACAGATGCTCAAAAGCAGCAAAGCTGAAGAGCCTGGCTCAGCTTCACTAGTGTGCAATTGACTGACTGCGAAAAACAAAGCAGCAGAGCACCGGGCTTCTGGGCGCTGTGAAGGCAATTGCCAAAACCAGGCAGCTGCTCCTTCCCAAGCACAGGCAGCTGCCTATGTTCTTGCTTGTCGACAAACTCACCGCTGCCCTTCTTTTCAGCAGCTGCCACCGTCTTCTGTGCATCTCGGAGCCTCTGGCGACGAGCAAGACTTGCCAAGGTGGGACGCATCAGGACCAAGTCAAAACCCAGGCAAGTTGTCCTGGAACGCTTTCCATTCGCTTGCCGAGAGTGAATTCAACAGGCAGGAGAGCGGCAGCCACCGTCCTCCAGCAGTCGGAAGGCTTCGCACGCAAGGCCGCTTCTTTGCGGCTTCGTTCTTCGCCTCTTCCAAGCAACCGCGATCTCTGCCTCTCGGAGGCGAAGAAGCGGCTAATTCGCGCACAGCTCAGTAGAGCGGCAGCGCAGCGCTCCGGAGCGCCGCTTCAAGCCGAAAGACGCCGGGAAGCGGCACTTTCCTCCGGATAGCTCCGGAGCCGCGCTTCTGCCTCTCTAGTCGTCTCTATCTTAGCGAAAAGCTTTCCCACTCCATTTGGCAAGGGGAGAGTGGACCTGCACTGCACACTAACCGCGGTTTGCAAAGAAAGAGGATTTGCTGCACATTCCAAGGACACGGCTCTTTCCGAGGCAATCTGCAACCTGCTGTCAGATGGAAGTGCTCTCTGCCCTCTCCTGCCCAGCTCTAGCTACTAGCGGGCACTTGCCAGCCTGGCCGAGGCAAACCACCTCGAGAGATGTCACAGAGCATAAGTGGAGCACAGATGCTCAAAAGCAGCAAAGCTGAAGAGCCTGGCTCAGCTTGACTAGTGTGCAATTGACTGACTGCGAAAAACAAAGCAGCAGAGCACCGGGCTTCTGGGCGCTGTGAAGGCAATTGCCAAAACCAGGCAGCTGCTCCTTCCCAAGCACAGGCAGCTGCCTATGTTCTTGCTTGTCGACAAACTCACCGCTGCCCTTCTTTTCAGCAGCTGCCACCGTCTTCTGTGCATCTCGGAGCCTCTGGCGACGAGCAAGACTTGCCAAGGTGGGACGCATCAGGACCAAGTCAAAACGCAGGCAAGTTGTCCTGGAACGCTTTCCTTTCGCTTGCCGAGAGTGAATTCAAGAGGCAGGAGAGTGGCAGCCACCGTCCTGCAGCAGTCGGAAGGCTTCGCACGCAAGCCCGCTTCTTTGCGGCTTCGTTCTTCGCCTCTTCCAAGCAACCGCGATCTCTGCCTCTCGGAGGCGAAGAAGCGGCTAATTCGCGCACAGCTCAGTAGAGCGGCAGCGCAGCGCTCCGGAGCGCCGCTTCAAGCCGAAAGACGCCGGGAAGCGGCACTTTCCTCCGGATAGCTCCGGAGCCGCGCTTCTGCCTCTCTAGTCGTCTCTATCTTAGCGAAAAGCTTTCCCACTCCATTTGGCAAGGGGAGAGTGGACCTGCACTGCACACTAACCGCGGTTTGCAAAGAAAGAGGATTTGCTGCACATTCCAAGGACACGGCTCTTTCCGAGGCAATCTGCAACCTGCTGTCAGATGGAAGTGCTCTCTGCCCTCTCCTGCCCAGCTCTAGGTACTAGCGGGCACTTGCCAGCCTGGCCGAGGCAAACCACCTCGAGAGATGTCACAGAGCATAAGTGGAGCACAGATGCTCAAAAGCAGCAAAGCTGAAGAGCCTGGCTCAGCTTCACTAGTGTGCAATTGACTGACTGCGAAAAACAAAGCAGCAGAGCACCGGGCTTCTGGGCGCTGTGAAGGCAATTGCCAAAACCAGGCAGCTGCTCCTTCCCAAGCACAGGCAGCTGCCTATGTTCTTGCTTGTCGACAAACTCACCGCTGCCCTTCTTTTCAGCAGCTGCCACCGTCTTCTGTGCATCTCGGAGCCTCTGGCGACGAGCAAGACTTGCCAAGGTGGGACGCATCAGGACCAAGTCAAAACCCAGGCAAGTTGTCCTGGAACGCTTTCCATTCGCTTGCCGAGAGTGAATTCAAGAGGCAGGAGAGCGGCAGCCACCGTCCTGCAGCAGTCGGAAGGCTTCGCACGCAAGCCCGCTTCTTTGCGGCTTCGTTCTTCGCCTCTTCCAAGCAACCGCGATCTCTGCCTCTCGGAGGCGAAGAAGCGGCTAATTCGCGCACAGCTCAGTAGAGCGGCAGCGCAGCGCTCCGGAGCGCCGCTTCAAGCCGAAAGACGCCGGGAAGCGGCACTTTCCTCCGGATAGCTCCGGAGCCGCGCTTCTGCCTCTCTAGTCGTCTCTATCTTAGCGAAAAGCTTTCCCACTCCATTTGGCAAGGGGAGAGTGGACCTGCACTGCACACTAACCGCGGTTTGCAAAGAAAGAGGATTTGCTGCACATTCCAAGGACACGGCTCTTTCCGAGGCAATCTGCAACCTGCTGTCAGATGGAAGTGCTCTCTGCCCTCTCCTGCCCAGCTCTAGGTACTAGCGGGCACTTGCCAGCCTGGCCGAGGCAAACCACCTCGAGAGATGTCACAGAGCATAAGTGGAGCACAGATGCTCAAAAGCAGCAAAGCTGAAGAGCCTGGCTCAGCTTCACTAGTGTGCAATTGACTGACTGCGAAAAACAAAGCAGCAGAGCACCGGGCTTCTGGGCGCTGTGAAGGCAATTGCCAAAACCAGGCAGCTGCTCCTTCCCAAGCACAGGCAGCTGCCTATGTTCTTGCTTGTCGACAAACTCACCGCTGCCCTTCTTTTCAGCAGCTGCCACCGTCTTCTGTGCATCTCGGAGCCTCTGGCGACGAGCTAGACTTGCCAAGGTGGGACGCATCAGGACCAAGTCAAAACCCAGGCAAGTTGTTCTGGAACGCTTTCCATTCGCTTGCCGAGAGTGAATTCAAGAGGCAGGAGAGCGGCAGCCACCGTCCTCCAGCAGTCGGAAGGCTTCGCACGCAAGGCCGCTTCTTTGCGGCTTCGTTCTTCGCCTCTTCCAAGCAACCGCGATCTCTGCCTCTCGGAGGCGAAGAAGCGGCTAATTCGCGCACAGCTCAGTAGAGCGGCAGCGCAGCGCTCCGGAGCGCCGCTTCCAGCCGAAAGACGCCGGGAAGTGGCACTTTCCTCCGGATAGCTCCGGAGCCGCGCTTCTGCCTCTCTAGTCGTCTCTATCTTAGCGAAAAGCTTTCCCACTCCATTTGGCAAGGGGAGAGTGGACCTGCACTGCACACTAACCGCGGTTTGCAAAGAAAGAGGATTTGCTGCACATTCCAAGGACACGGCTCTTTCCGAGGCAATCTGCAACCTGCTGTCAGATGGAAGTGCTCTCTGCCCTCTCCTGCCCAGCTCTAGCTACTAGCGGGCACTTGCCAGCCTGGCCGAGGCAAACAACCTCCAGAGATGTCACAGAGCATAAGTGGAGCACAGATGCTCAAAAGCAGCAAAGCTGAAGAGCCTGGCTCAACTTCACTAGTGTGCAATTGACTGACTGCGAAAAACAAAGCAGCAGAGCACCGGGCTTCTGGGCGCTGTGAAGGCAATTGCCAAAACCAGGCAGCTGCTCCTTCCCAAGCACAGGCAGCTGCCTATGTTCTTGCTTGTCGACAAACTCACCGCTGCCCTTCTTTTCAGCAGCTGCCACCGTCTTCTGTGCATCTCGGAGCCTCTGGCGACGAGCAAGACTTGCCAAGGTGGGACGCATCAGGACCAAGTCAAAACCCAGGCAAGTTGTCCTGGAACGCTTTCCATTCGCTTGCCGAGAGTGAATTCAAGAGGCAGGAGAGCGGCAGCCACCGTCCTCCAGCAGTCGGAAGGCTTCGCACGCAAGGCCGCTTCTTTGCGGCTTCGTTCTTCGCCTCTTCCAAGCAACCGCGATCTCTGCCTCTCGGAGGCGAAGAAGCGGCTAATTCGCGCACAGCTCAGTAGAGCGGCAGCGCAGCGCTCCGGAGCGCCGCTTCAAGCCGAAAGACGCCGGGAAGCGGCACTTTCCTCCGGATAGCTCCGGAGCCGCGCTTCTGCCTCTCTAGTCGTCTCTATCTTAGCGAAAAGCTTTCCCACTCCATTTGGCAAGGGGAGAGTGGACCTGCACTGCACACTAACCGCGGTTTGCAAAGAAAGAGGATTTGCTGCACATTCCAAGGACACGGCTCTTTCCGAGGCAATCTGCAACCTGCTGTCAGATGGAAGTGCTCTCTGCCCTCTCCTGCCCAGCTCTAGCTACTAGCGGGCACTTGCCAGCCTGGCCGAGGCAAACCACCTCGAGAGATGTCACAGAGCATAAGTGGAGCACAGATGCTCAAAAGCAGCAAAGCTGAAGAGCCTGGCTCAGCTTGACTAGTGTGCAATTGACTGACTGCGAAAAACAAAGCAGCAGAGCACCGGGCTTCTGGGCGCTGTGAAGGCAATTGCCAAAACCAGGCAGCTGCTCCTTCCCAAGCACAGGCAGCTGCCTATGTTCTTGCTTGTCGACAAACTCACCGCTGCCCTTCTTTTCAGCAGCTGCCACCGTCTTCTGTGCATCTCGGAGCCTCTGGCGACGAGCAAGACTTGCCAAGGTGGGACGCATCAGGACCAAGTCAAAACCCAGGCAAGTTGTCCTGGAACGCTTTCCTTTCGCTTGCCGAGAGTGAATTCAAGAGGCAGGAGAGCGGCAGCCACCGTCCTGCAGCAGTCGGAAGGCTTCGCACGCAAGCCCGCTTCTTTGCGGCTTCGTTCTTCGCCTCTTCCAAGCAACCGCGATCTCTGCCTCTCGGAGGCGAAGAAGCGGCTAATTCGCGCACAGCTCAGTAGAGCGGCAGCGCAGCGCTCCGGAGCGCCGCTTCAAGCCGAAAGACGCCGGGAAGCGGCACTTTCCTCCGGATAGCTCCGGAGCCGCGCTTCTGCCTCTCTAGTCGTCTCTATCTTAGCGAAAAGCTTTCCCACTCCATTTGGCAAGGGGGAGAGTGGACCTGCACTGCACACTAACCGCGGTTTGCAAAGAAAGAGGATTTGCTGCACATTCCAAGGACACGGCTCTTTCCGAGGCAATCTGCAACCTGCTGTCAGATGGAAGTGCTCTCTGCCCTCTCCTGCCCAGCTCTAGGTACTAGCGGGCACTTGCCAGCCTGGCCGAGGCAAACCACCTCGAGAGATGTCACAGAGCATAAGTGGAGCACAGATGCTCAAAAGCAGCAAAGCTGAAGAGCCTGGCTCAGCTTCACTAGTGTGCAATTGACTGACTGCGAAAAACAAAGCAGCAGAGCACCGGGCTTCTGGGCGCTGTGAAGGCAATTGCCAAAACCAGGCAGCTGCTCCTTCCCAAGCACAGGCAGCTGCCTATGTTCTTGCTTGTCGACAAACTCACCGCTGCCCTTCTTTTCAGCAGCTGCCACCGTCTTCTGTGCATCTCGGAGCCTCTGGCGACGAGCAAGACTTGCCAAGGTGGGACGCATCAGGACCAAGTCAAAACCCAGGCAAGTTGTCCTGGAACGCTTTCCTTTCGCTTGCCGAGAGTGAATTCAAGAGGCAGGAGAGCGGCAGCCACCGTCCTGCAGCAGTCGGAAGGCTTCGCACGCAAGCCCGCTTCTTTGCGGCTTCGTTCTTCGCCTCTTCCAAGCAACCGCGATCTCTGCCTCTCGGAGGCGAAGAAGCGGCTAATTCGCGCACAGCTCAGTAGAGCGGCAGCGCAGCGCTCCGGAGCGCCGCTTCAAGCCGAAAGACGCCGGGAAGCGGCACTTTCCTCCGGATAGCTCCGGAGCCGCGCTTCTGCCTCTCTAGTCGTCTCTATCTTAGCGAAAAGCTTTCCCACTCCATTTGGCAAGGGGAGAGTGGACCTGCACTGCACACTAACCGCGGTTTGCAAAGAAAGAGGATTTGCTGCACATTCCAAGGACACGGCTCTTTCCGAGGCAATCTGCAACCTGCTGTCAGATGGAAGTGCTCTCTGCCCTCTCCTGCCCAGCTCTAGGTACTAGCGGGCACTTGCCAGCCTGGCCGAGGCAAACCACCTCGAGAGATGTCACAGAGCATAAGTGGAGCACAGATGCTCAAAAGCAGCAAAGCTGAAGAGCCTGGCTCAGCTTCACTAGTGTGCAATTGACTGACTGCGAAAAACAAAGCAGCAGAGCACCGGGCTTCTGGGCGCTGTGAAGGCAATTGCCAAAACCAGGCAGCTGCTCCTTCCCAAGCACAGGCAGCTGCCTATGTTCTTGCTTGTCGACAAACTCACCGCTGCCCTTCTTTTCAGCAGCTGCCACCGTCTTCTGTGCATCTCGGAGCCTCTGGCGACGAGCAAGACTTGCCAAGGTGGGACGCATCAGGACCAAGTCAAAACCCAGGCAAGTTGTTCTGGAACGCTTTCCATTCGCTTGCCGAGAGTGAATTCAAGAGGCAGGAGAGCGGCAGCCACCGTCCTCCAGCAGTCGGAAGGCTTGGCACGCAAGCCCGCTTCTTTGCGGCTTCGTTCTTCGCCTCTTCCAAGCAACCGCGATCTCTGCCTCTCGGAGGCGAAGAAGCGGCTAATTCGCGCACAGCTCAGTAGAGCGGCAGCGCAGCGCTCCGGAGCGCCGCTTCAAGCCGAAAGACGCCGGGAAGCGGCACTTTCCTCCGGATAGCTCCGGAGCCGCGCTTCTGCCTCTCTAGTCGTCTCTATCTTAGCGAAAAGCTTTCCCACTCCATTTGGCAAGGGGAGAGTGGACCTGCACTGCACACTAACCGCGGTTTGCAAAGAAAGAGGATTTGCTGCACATTCCAAGGACACGGCTCTTTCCGAGGCAATCTGCAACCTGCTGTCAGATGGAAGTGCTCTCTGCCCTCTCCTGCCCAGCTCTAGCTACTAGCGGGCACTTGCCAGCCTGGGCGAGGCAAACAACCTCCAGAGATGTCACAGAGCATAAGTGGAGCACAGATGCTCAAAAGCAGCAAAGCTGAAGAGCCTGGCTCAGCTTCACTAGTGTGCAATTGACTGACTGCGAAAAACAAAGCAGCAGAGCACCGGGCTTCTGGGCGCTGTGAAGGCAATTGCCAAAACCAGGCAGCTGCTCCTTCCCAAGCACAGGCAGCTGCCTATGTTCTTGCTTGTCGACAAACTCACCGCTGCCCTTCTTTTCAGCAGCTGCCACCGTCTTCTGTGCATCTCGGAGCCTCTGGCGACGAGCAAGACTTGCCAAGGTGGGACGCATCAGGACCAAGTCAAAACCCAGGCAAGTTGTCCTGGAACGCTTTCCATTCGCTTGCCGAGAGTGAATTCAACAGGCAGGAGAGCGGCAGCCACCGTCCTCCAGCAGTCGGAAGGCTTCGCACGCAAGGCCGCTTCTTTGCGGCTTCGTTCTTCGCCTCTTCCAAGCAACCGCGATCTCTGCCTCTCGGAGGCGAAGAAGCGGCTAATTCGCGCACAGCTCAGTAGAGCGGCAGCGCAGCGCTCCGGAGCGCCGCTTCAAGCCGAAAGACGCCGGGAAGCGGCACTTTCCTCCGGATAGCTCCGGAGCCGCGCTTCTGCCTCTCTAGTCGTCTCTATCTTAGCGAAAAGCTTTCCCACTCCATTTGGCAAGGGGAGAGTGGACCTGCACTGCACACTAACCGCGGTTTGCAAAGAAAGAGGATTTGCTGCAATTCCAAGGACACGGCTCTTTCCGAGGCAATCTGCAACCTGCTGTCAGATGGAAGTGCTCTCTGCCCTCTCCTGCCCAGCTCTAGGTACTAGCGGGCACTTCCCAGCCTGGCCGAGGCAAACCACCTCGAGAGATGTCACAGAGCATAAGTGGAGCACAGATGCTCAAAAGCAGCAAAGCTGAAGAGCCTGGCTCAGCTTCACTAGTGTGCAATTGACTGACTGCGGAAAACAAAGCAGCAGAGCACCGGGCTTCTGGGCGCTGTGAAGGCAATTGCCAAAACCAGGCAGCTGCTCCTTCCCAAGCACAGGCAGCTGCCTATGTTCTTGCTTGTCGACAAACTCACCGCTGCCCTTCTTTTCAGCAGCTGCCACCGTCTTCTGTGCATCTCGGAGCCTCTGGCGACGAGCAAGACTTGCCAAGGTGGGACGCATCAGGACCAAGTCAAAACCCAGGCAAGTTGTCCTGGAACGCTTTCCATTCGCTTGCCGAGAGTGAATTCAAGAGGCAGGAGAGCGGCAGCCACCGTCCTCCAGCAGTCGGAAGGCTTCGCACACCAGCCCGCTTCTTTGCGGCTTCGTTCTTCGCCTCTTCCAAGCAACCGCGATCTCTGCCTCTCGGAGGCGAAGAAGCGGCTAATTCGCGCACAGCTCAGTAGAGCGGCAGCGCAGCGCTCCGGAGCGCCGCTTCAAGCCGAAAGACGCCGGGAAGCGGCACTTTCCTCCGGATAGCTCCGGAGCCGCGCTTCTGCCTCTCTAGTCGTCTCTATCTTAGCGAAAAGCTTTCCCACTCCATTTGGCAAGGGGAGAGTGGACCTGCACTGCACACTAACCGCGGTTTGCAAAGAAAGAGGATTTGCTGCACATTCCAAGGACACGGCTCTTTCCGAGGCAATCTGCAACCTGCTGTCAGATGGAAGTGCTCTCTGCCCTCTCCTGCCCAGCTCTAGGTACTAGCGGGCACTTGCCAGCCTGGCCGAGGCAAACCACCTCGAGAGATGTCACAGAGCATAAGTGGAGCACAGATGCTCAAAAGCAGCAAAGCTGAAGAGCCTGGCTCAGCTTCACTAGTGTGCAATTGACTGACTGCGAAAAACAAAGCAGCAGAGCACCGGGCTTCTGGGCGCTGTGAAGGCAATTGCCAAAACCAGGCAGCTGCTCCTTCCCAAGCACAGGCAGCTGCCTATGTTCTTGCTTGTCGACAAACTCACCGCTGCCCTTCTTTTCAGCAGCTGCCACCGTCTTCTGTGCATCTCGGAGCCTCTGGCGACGAGCAAGACTTGCCAAGGTGGGACGCATCAGGACCAAGTCAAAACCCAGGCAAGTTGTCCTGGAACGCTTTCCATTCGCTTGCCGAGAGTGAATTCAAGAGGCAGGAGAGCGGCAGCCACCGTCCTCCAGCAGTCGGAAGGCTTCGCACGCAAGCCCGCTTCTTTGCGGCTTCGTTCTTCGCCTCTTCCAAGCAACCGCGATCTCTGCCTCTCGGAGGCGAAGAAGCGGCTAAGTCGCGCACAGCTCAGTAGAGCGGCAGCGCAGCGCTCCGGAGCGCCGCTTCAAGCCGAAAGACGCCGGGAAGCGGCACTTTCCTCCGGATAGCTCCGGAGCCGCGCTTCTGCCTCTCTAGTCGTCTCTATCTTAGCGAAAAGCTTTCCCACTCCATTTGGCAAGGGGAGAGTGGACCTGCACTGCACACTAACCGCGGTTTGCAAAGAAAGAGGATTTGCTGCACATTCCAAGGACACGGCTCTTTCCGAGGCAATCTGCAACCTGCTGTCAGATGGAAGTGCTCTCTGCCCTCTCCTGCCCAGCTCTAGGTACTAGCGGGCACTTGCCAGCCTGGCCGAGGCAAACCACCTCGAGAGATGTCACAGAGCATAAGTGGAGCACAGATGCTCAAAAGCAGCAAAGCTGAAGAGCCTGGCTCAGCTTCACTAGTGTGCAATTGACTGACTGCGAAAAACAAAGCAGCAGAGCACCGGGCTTCTGGGCGCTGTGAAGGCAATTGCCAAAACCAGGCAGCTGCTCCTTCCCAAGCACAGGCAGCTGCCTATGTTCTTGCTTGTCGACAAACTCACCGCTGCCCTTCTTTTCAGCAGCTGCCACCGTCTTCTGTGCATCTCGGAGCCTCTGGCGACGAGCAAGACTTGCCAAGGTGGGACGCATCAGGACCAAGTCAAAACCCAGGCAAGTTGTCCTGGAACGCTTTCCATTCGCTTGCCGAGAGTGAATTCAAGAGGCAGGAGAGCGGCAGCCACCGTCCTCCAGCAGTCGGAAGGCTTCGCACGCAAGCCCGCTTCTTTGCGGCTTCGTTCTTCGCCTCTTCCAAGCAACCGCGATCTCTGCCTCTCGGAGGCGAAGAAGCGGCTAATTCGCACACAGCTCAGTAGAGCGGCAGCGCAGCGCTCCGGAGCGCCGCTTCAAGCCGAAAGACGCCGGGAAGCGGCACTTTGCTCCGGATAGCTCCGGAGCCGCGCTTCTGCCTCTCTAGTCGTCTCTATCTTAGCGAAAAGCTTTCCCACTCCATTTGGCAAGGGGAGAGTGGACCTGCACTGCACACTAACCGCGGTTTGCAAAGAAAGAGGATTTGCTGCACATTCCAAGGACACGGCTCTTTCCGAGGCAATCTGCAACCTACTGTCAGATGGAAGTGCTCTCTGCCCTCTCCTGCCCAGCTCTAGGTACTAGCGGGCACTTGCCAGCCTGGCCGAGGCAAACCACCTCGAGAGATGTCACAGAGCATAAGTGGAGCACAGATGCTCAAAAGCAGCAAAGCTGAAGAGCCTGGCTCAGCTTCACTAGTGTGCAATTGACTGACTGCGAAAAACAAAGCAGCAGAGCACCGGGCTTCTGGGCGCTGTGAAGGCAATTGCCAAAACCAGGCAGCTGCTCCTTCCCAAGCACAGGCAGCTGCCTATGTTCTTGCTTGTCGACAAACTCACCGCTGCCCTTCTTTTCAGCAGCTGCCACCGTCTTCTGTGCATCTCGGAGCCTCTGGCGACGAGCAAGACTTGCCAAGGTGGG
The DNA here is from genome assembly GCF_031753505.1 of Anomalospiza imberbis. NCBI lineage: Eukaryota > Metazoa > Chordata > Aves > Passeriformes > Viduidae > Anomalospiza > Anomalospiza imberbis. The sequence goes on along the minus strand of NW_027100385.1, from coordinate 21,823 downwards.
ACGCATCAGGACCAAGTCAAAACCCAGGCAAGTTGTCCTGGAACGCTTTCCATTCGCTTGCCGAGAGTGAATTCAAGAGGCAGGGGAGCGGCAGCCACCGTCCTCCAGCAGTCGGAAGGCTTCGCACACCAGCCCGCTTCTTTGCGGCTTCGTTCTTCGCCTCTTCCAAGCAACCGCGATCTCTGCCTCTCGGAGGCGAAGAAGCGGCTAATTCGCGCACAGCTCAGTAGAGCGGCAGCGCAGCGCTCCGGAGCGCCGCTTCAAGCCGAAAGACGCCGGGAAGCGGCACTTTCCTCCGGATAGCTCCGGAGCCGCGCTTCTGCCTCTCTAGTCGTCTCTATCTTAGCGAAAAGCTTTCCCACTCCATTTGGCAAGGGGAGAGTGGACCTGCACTGCACACTAACCGCGGTTTGCAAAGAAAGGGGATTTGCTGCACATTCCAAGGACACGGCTCTTTCCGAGGCAATCTGCAACCTACTGTCAGATGGAAGTGCTCTCTGCCCTCTCCTGCCCAGCTCTAGCTACTAGCGGGCACTTGCCAGCCTGGCCGAGGCAAACCACCTCGAGAGATGTCACAGAGCATAAGTGGAGCACAGATGCTCAAAAGCAGCAAAGCTGAAGAGCCTGGCTCAGCTTCACTAGTGTGCAATTGACTGACTGCGAAAAACAAAGCAGCAGAGCACCGGGCTTCTGGGCGCTGTGAAGGCAATTGCCAAAACCAGGCAGCTGCTCCTTCCCAAGCACAGGCAGCTGCCTATGTTCTTGCTTGTCGACAAACTCACCGCTGCCCTTCTTTTCAGCAGCTGCCACCGTCTTCTGTGTATCTCGGAGCCTCTGGCGACGAGCAAGACTTGCCAAGGTGGGAGGCATCAGGACCAAGTCAAAACCCAGGCAAGTTGTCCTGGAACGCTTTCCATTCGCTTGCCGAGAGTGAATTCAAGAGGCAGGAGAGCGGCAGCCACCGTCCTCCAGCAGTCGGAAGGCTTGGCACGCAAGCCCGCTTCTTTGCGGCTTCGTTCTTCGCCTCTTCCAAGCAACCGCGATCTCTGCCTCTCGGAGGCGAAGAAGCGGCTAATTCGCGCACAGCTCAGTAGAGCGGCAGCGCAGCGCTCCGGAGCGCCGCTTCAAGCCGAAAGACGCCGGGAAGCGGCACTTTGCTCCGGATAGCTCCGGAGCCGCGCTTCTGCCTCTCTAGTCGTCTCTATCTTAGCGAAAAGCTTTCCCACTCCATTTGGCAAGGGGAGAGTGGACCTGCACTGCACACTAACCGCGGTTTGCAAAGAAAGAGGATTTGCTGCACATTCCAAGGACACGGCTCTTTCCGAGGCAATCTGCAACCTGCTGTCAGATGGAAGTGCTCTCTGCCCTCTCCTGCCCAGCTCTAGCTACTAGCGGGCACTTGCCAGCCTGGGCGAGGCAAACAACCTCGAGAGATGTCACAGAGCATAAGTGGAGCACAGATGCTCAAAAGCAGCAAAGCTGAAGAGCCTGGCTCAGCTTCACTAGTTTGCAATTGACTGACTGCGAAAAACAAAGCAGCAGAGCACCGGGCTTCTGGGCGCTGTGAAGGCAATTGCCAAAACCAGGCAGCTGCTCCTTCCCAAGCACAGGCAGCTGCCTATGTTCTTGCTTGTCGACAAACTCACCGCTGCCCTTCTTTTCAGCAGCTGCCACCGTCTTCTGTGCATCTCGGAGCCTCTGGCGACGAGCAAGACTTGCCAAGGTGGGACGCATCAGGACCCAGTAAAAACCCAGGCAAGTTGTCCTGGAACGCTTTCCATTCGCTTGCCGAGAGTGAATTCAAGAGGCAGGAGAGCGGCAGCCACCGTCCTCCAGCAGTCGGAAGGCTTCGCACGCAAGCCCGCTTCTTTGCGGCTTCGTTCTTCGCCTCTTCCAAGCAACCGCGATCTCTGCCTCTCGGAGGCGAAGAAGCGGCTAATTCGCGCACAGCTCAGTAGAGCGGCAGCGCAGCGCTCCGGAGCGCCGCTTCAAGCCGAAAGACGCCGGGAAGCGGCACTTTCCTCCGGATAGCTCCGGAGCCGCGCTTCTGCCTCTCTAGTCGTCTCTATCTTAGCGAAAAGCTTTCCCACTCCATTTGGCAAGGGGAGAGTGGACCTGCACTGCACACTAACCGCGGTTTGCAAAGAAAGAGGATTTGCTGCACATTCCAAGGACACGGCTCTTTCCGAGGCAATCTGCAACCTGCTGTCAGATGGAAGTGCTCTCTGCCCTCTCCTGCCCAGCTCTAGCTACTAGCGGGCACTTGCCAGCCTGGCCGAGGCAAACCACCTCGAGAGATGTCACAGAGCATAAGTGGAGCACAGATGCTCAAAAGCAGCAAAGCTGAAGAGCCTGGCTCAGCTTCACTAGTGTGCAATTGACTGACTGCGGAAAACAAAGCAGCAGAGCACCGGGCTTCTGGGCGCTGTGAAGGCAATTGCCAAAACCAGGCAGCTGCTCCTTCCCAAGCACAGGCAGCTGCCTATGTTCTTGCTTGTCGACAAACTCACCGCTGCCCTTCTTTTCAGCAGCTGCCACCGTCTTCTGTGCATCTCGGAGCCTCTGGCGACGAGCTAGACTTGCCAAGGTGGGACGCATCAGGACCCAGTAAAAACCCAGGCAAGTTGTCCTGGAACGCTTTCCATTCGCTTGCCGAGAGTGAATTCAAGAGGCAGGAGAGCGGCAGCCACCGTCCTCCAGCAGTCGGAAGGCTTGGCACGCAAGCCCGCTTCTTTGCGGCTTCGTTCTTCGCCTCTTCCAAGCAACCCGCGATCTCTGCCTCTCGGAGGCGAAGAAGCGGCTAATTCGCGCACAGCTCAGTAGAGCGGCAGCGCAGCGCTCCGGAGCGCCGCTTCAAGCCGAAAGACGCCGGGAAGCGGCACTTTCCTCCGGATAGCTCCGGAGCCGCGCTTCTGCCTCTCTAGTCGTCTCTATCTTAGCGAAAAGCTTTCCCACTCCATTTGGCAAGGGGAGAGTGGACCTGCACTGCACACTAACCGCGGTTTGCAAAGAAAGAGGATTTGCTGCACATTCCAAGGACACGGCTCTTTCCGAGGCAATCTGCAACCTGCTGTCAGATGGAAGTGCTCTCTGCCCTCTCCTGCCCAGCTCTAGCTACTAGCGGGCACTTTCCAGCCTGGGCGAGGCAAACCACCTCGAGAGATGTCACAGAGCATAAGTGGAGCACAGATGCTCAAAAGCAGCAAAGCTGAAGAGCCTGGCTCAGCTTCACTAGTGTGCAATTGACTGACTGCGAAAAACAAAGCAGCAGAGCACCGGGCTTCTGGGCGCTGTGAAGGCAATTGCCAAAACCAGGCAGCTGCTCCTTCCCAAGCACAGGCAGCTGCCTATGTTCTTGCTTGTCGACAAACTCACCGCTGCCCTTCTTTTCAGCAGCTGCCACCGTCTTCTGTGCATCTCGGAGCCTCTGGCGACGAGCAAGACTTGCCAAGGTGGGACGCATCAGGACCAAGTCAAAACCCAGGCAAGTTGTCCTGGAACGCTTTCCTTTCGCTTGCCGAGAGTGAATTCAAGAGGCAGGAGAGCGGCAGCCACCGTCCTCCAGCAGTCGGAAGGCTTCGCACGCAAGCCCGCTTCTTTGCGGCTTCGTTCTTCGCCTCTTCCAAGCAACCGCGATCTCTGCCTCTCGGAGGCGAAGAAGCGGCTAATTCGCGCACAGCTCAGTAGAGCGGCAGCGCAGCGCTCCGGAGCGCCGCTTCAAGCCGAAAGACGCCGGGAAGCGGCACTTTCCTCCGGATAGCTCCGGAGCCGCGCTTCTGCCTCTCTAGTCGTCTCTATCTTAGCGAAAAGCTTTCCCACTCCATTTGGCAAGGGGAGAGTGGACCTGCACTGCACACTAACCGCGGTTTGCAAAGAAAGAGGATTTGCTGCACATTCCAAGGACACGGCTCTTTCCGAGGCAATCTGCAACCTGCTGTCAGATGGAAGTGCTCTCTGCCCTCTCCTGCCCAGCTCTAGGTACTAGCGGGCACTTGCCAGCCTGGCCGAGGCAAACCACCTCGAGAGATGTCACAGAGCATAAGTGGAGCACAGATGCTCAAAAGCAGCAAAGCTGAAGAGCCTGGCTCAGCTTCACTAGTGTGCAATTGACTGACTGCGGAAAACAAAGCAGCAGAGCACCGGGCTTCTGGGCACTGTGAAGGCAATTGCCAAAACCAGGCAGCTGCTCCTTCCCAAGCACAGGCAGCTGCCTATGTTCTTGCTTGTCGACAAACTCACCGCTGCCCTTCTTTTCAGCAGCTGCCACCGTCTTCTGTGCATCTCGGAGCCTCTGGCGACGAGCTAGACTTGCCAAGGTGGGACGCATCAGGACCAAGTCAAAACCCAGGCAAGTTGTCCTGGAACGCTTTCCATTCGCTTGCCGAGAGTGAATTCAAGAGGCAGGAGAGCGGCAGCCACCGTCCTCCAGCAGTCGGAAGGCTTCGCACGCAAGCCCGCTTCTTTGCGGCTTCGTTCTTCGCCTCTTCCAAGCAACCGCGATCTCTGCCTCTCGGAGGCGAAGAAGCGGCTAATTCGCGCACAGCTCAGTAGAGCGGCAGCGCAGCGCTCCGGAGCGCCGCTTCAAGCCGAAAGACGCCGGGAAGCGGCACTTTCCTCCGGATAGCTCCGGAGCCGCGCTTCTGCCTCTCTAGTCGTCTCTATCTTAGCGAAAAGCTTTCCCACTCCATTTGGCAAGGGGAGAGTGGACCTGCACTGCACACTAACCGCGGTTTGCAAAGAAAGAGGATTTGCTGCACATTCCAAGGACACGGCTCTTTCCGAGGCAATCTGCAACCTGCTGTCAGATGGAAGTGCTCTCTGCCCTCTCCTGCCCAGCTCTAGGTACTAGCGGGCACTTGCCAGCCTGGCCGAGGCAAACCACCTCGAGAGATGTCACAGAGCATAAGTGGAGCACAGATGCTCAAAAGCAGCAAAGCTGAAGAGCCTGGCTCAGCTTCACTAGTGTGCAATTGACTGACTGCGAAAAACAAAGCAGCAGAGCACCGGGCTTCTGGGCGCTGTGAAGGCAATTGCCAAAACCAGGCAGCTGCTCCTTCCCAAGCACAGGCAGATGCCTATGTTCTTGCTTGTCGACAAACTCACCGCTGCCCTTCTTTTCAGCAGCTGCCACCGTCTTCTGTGCATCTCGGAGCCTCTGGCGACGAGCAAGACTTGCCAAGGTGGGACGCATCAGGACCAAGTCAAAACCCAGGCAAGTTGTCCTGGAACGCTTTCCATTCGCTTGCCGAGAGTGAATTCAAGAGGCAGGGGAGCGGCAGCCACCGTCCTCCAGCAGTCGGAAGGCTTCGCACGCAAGCCCGCTTCTTTGCGGCTTCGTTCTTCGCCTCTTCCAAGCAACCGCGATCTCTGCCTCTCGGAGGCGAAGAAGCGGCTAATTCGCGCACAGCTCAGTAGAGCGGCAGCGCAGCGCTCCGGAGCGCCGCTTCAAGCCGAAAGACGCCGGGAAGCGGCACTTTCCTCCGGATAGCTCCGGAGCCGCGCTTCTGCCTCTCTAGTCATCTCTATCTTAGCGAAAAGCTTTCCCACTCCATTTGGCAAGGGGAGAGTGGACCTGCACTGCACACTAACCGCGGTTTGCAAAGAAAGAGGATTTGCTGCACATTCCAAGGACACGGCTCTTTCCGAGGCAATCTGCAACCTGCTGTCAGATGGAAGTGCTCTCTGCCCTCTCCTGCCCAGCTCTAGGTACTAGCGGGCACTTGCCAGCCTGGGCGAGGCAAACAACCTCGAGAGATGTCACAGAGCATAAGTGGCGCACAGATGCTCAAAAGCAGCAAAGCTGAAGAGCCTGGCTCAGCTTCACTAGTGTGCAATTGACTGACTGCGAAAAACAAAGCAGCAGAGCACCGGGCTTCTGGGCGCTGTGAAGGCAATTGCCAAAACCAGGCAGCTGCTCCTTCCCAAGCACAGGCAGCTGCCTATGTTCTTGCTTGTCGACAAACTCACCGCTGCCCTTCTTTTCAGCAGCTGCCACCGTCTTCTGTGCATCTCGGAGCCTCTGGCGACGAGCTAGACTTGCCAAGGTGGGACGCATCAGGACCCAGTAAAAACCCAGGCAAGTTGTCCTGGAACGCTTTCCATTCGCTTGCCGAGAGTGAATTCAAGAGGCAGGAGAGCGGCAGCCACCGTCCTCCAGCAGTCGGAAGGCTTCGCACGCAAGCCCGCTTCTTTGCGGCTTCGTTCTTCGCCTCTTCCAAGCAACCGCGATCTCTGCCTCTCGGAGGCGAAGAAGCGGCTAATTCGCGCACAGCTCAGTAGAGCGGCAGCGCAGCGCTCCGGAGCGCCGCTTCAAGCCGAAAGACGCCGGGAAGCGGCACTTTCCTCCGGATAGCTCCGGAGCCGCGCTTCTGCCTCTCTAGTCGTCTCTATCTTAGCGAAAAGCTTTCCCACTCCATTTGGCAAGGGGAGAGTGGACCTGCACTGCACACTAACCGCGGTTTGCAAAGAAAGAGGATTTGCTGCACATTCCAAGGACACGGCTCTTTCCGAGGCAATCTGCAACCTGCTGTCAGATGGAAGTGCTCTCTGCCCTCTCCTGCCCAGCTCTAGCTACTAGCGGGCACTTGCCAGCCTGGCCGAGGCAAACCACCTCGAGAGATGTCACAGAGCATAAGTGGAGCACAGATGCTCAAAAGCAGCAAAGCTGAAGAGCCTGGCTCAGCTTCACTAGTGTGCAATTGACTGACTGCGAAAAACAAAGCAGCAGAGCACCGGGCTTCTGGGCGCTGTGAAGGCAATTGCCAAAACCAGGCAGCTGCTCCTTCCCAAGCACAGGCAGCTGCCTATGTTCTTGCTTCTCGACAAACTCACCGCTGCCCTTCTTTTCAGCAGCTGCCACCGTCTTCTGTGCATCTCGGAGCCTCTGGCGACGAGCAAGACTTGCCAAGGTGGGACGCATCAGGACCAAGTCAAAACCCAGGCAAGTTGTCCTGGAACGCTTTCCTTTCGCTTGCCGAGAGTGAATTCAAGAGGCAGGAGAGCGGCAGCCACCGTCCTCCAGCAGTCGGAAGGCTTCGCACACCAGCCCGCTTCTTTGCGGCTTCGTTCTTCGCCTCTTCCAAGCAACCGCGATCTCTGCCTCTCGGAGGCGAAGAAGCGGCTAATTCGCGCACAGCTCAGTAGAGCGGCAGCGCAGCGCTCCGGAGCGCCGCTTCAAGCCGAAAGACGCCGGGAAGCGGCACTTTCCTCCGGATAGCTCCGGAGCCGCGCTTCTGCCTCTCTAGTCGTCTCTATCTTAGCGAAAAGCTTTCCCACTCCATTTGGCAAGGGGAGAGTGGACCTGCACTGCACACTAACCGCGGTTTGCAAAGAAAGAGGATTTGCTGCACATTCCAAGGACACGGCTCTTTCCGAGGCAATCTGCAACCTGCTGTCAGATGGAAGTGCTCTCTGCCCTCTCCTGCCCAGCTCTAGCTACTAGCGGGCACTTGCCAGCCTGGCCGAGGCAAACCACCTCGAGAGATGTCACAGAGCATAAGTGGAGCACAGATGCTCAAAAGCAGCAAAGCTGAAGAGCCTGGCTCAGCTTCACTAGTGTGCAATTGACTGACTGCGGAAAACAAAGCAGCAGAGCACCGAGCTTCTGGGCACTGTGAAGGCAATTGCCAAAACCAGGCAGCTGCTCCTTCCCAAGCACAGGCAGCTGCCTATGTTCTTGCTTGTCGACAAACTCACCGCTGCCCTTCTTTTCAGCAGCTGCCACCGTCTTCTGTGCATCTCGGAGCCTCTGGCGACGAGCAAGACTTGCCAAGGTGGGACGCATCAGGACCAAGTCAAAACCCAGGCAAGTTGTCCTGGAACGCTTTCCTTTCGCTTGCCGAGAGTGAATTCAAGAGGCAGGAGAGCGGCAGCCACCGTCCTCCAGCAGTCGGAAGGCTTCGCACGCAAGCCCGCTTCTTTGCGGCTTCGTTCTTCGCCTCTTCCAAGCAACCGCGATCTCTGCCTCTCGGAGGCGAAGAAGCGGCTAATTCGCGCACAGCTCAGTAGAGCGGCAGCGCAGCGCTCCGGAGCGCCGCTTCAAGCCGAAAGACGCCGGGAAGCGGCACTTTCCTCCGGATAGCTCCGGAGCCGCGCTTCTGCCTCTCTAGTCGTCTCTATCTTAGCGAAAAGCTTTCCCACTCCATTTGGCAAGGGGAGAGTGGACCTGTACTGCACACTAACCGCGGTTTGCAAAGAAAGAGGATTTGCTGCACATTCCAAGGACACGGCTCTTTCCGAGGCAATCTGCAACCTGCTGTCAGATGGAAGTGCTCTCTGCCCTCTCCTGCCCAGCTCTAGCTACTAGCGGGCACTTGCCAGCCTGGCCGAGGCAAACCACCTCGAGAGATGTCACAGAGCATAAGTGGAGCACAGATGCTCAAAAGCAGCAAAGCTGAAGAGCCTGGCTCAGCTTCACTAGTGTGCAATTGACTGACTGCGGAAAACAAAGCAGCAGAGCACCGGGCTTCTGGGCGCTGTGAAGGCAATTGCCAAAACCAGGCAGCTGCTCCTTCCCAAGCACAGGCAGCTGCCTATGTTCTTGCTTGTCGACAAACTCACCGCTGCCCTTCTTTTCAGCAGCTGCCACCGTCTTCTGTGCATCTCGGAGCCTCTGGCGACGAGCAAGACTTGCCAAGGTGGGACGCATCAGGACCAAGTCAAAACCCAGGCAAGTTGTCCTGGAACGCTTTCCATTCGCTTGCCGAGAGTGAATTCAAGAGGCAGGAGAGCGGCAGCCACCGTCCTCCAGCAGTCGGAAGGCTTCGCACACCAGCCCGCTTCTTTGCGGCTTCGTTCTTCGCCTCTTCCAAGCAACCGCGATCTCTGCCTCTCGGAGGCGAAGAAGCGGCTAATTCGCGCACAGCTCAGTAGAGCGGCAGCGCAGCGCTCCGGAGCGCCGCTTCAAGCCGAAAGACGCCGGGAAGCGGCACTTTCCTCCGGATAGCTCCGGAGCCGCGCTTCTGCCTCTCTAGTCGTCTCTATCTTAGCGAAAAGCTTTCCCACTCCATTTGGCAAGGGGAGAGTGGACCTGCACTGCACACTAACCGCGGTTTGCAAAGAAAGAGGATTTGCTGCACATTCCAAGGACACGGCTCTTTCCGAGGCAATCTGCAACCTGCTGTCAGATGGAAGTGCTCTCTGCCCTCTCCTGCCCAGCTCTAGGTACTAGCGGGCACTTGCCAGCCTGGCCGAGGCAAACCACCTCGAGAGATGTCACAGAGCATAAGTGGAGCACAGATGCTCAAAAGCAGCAAAGCTGAAGAGCCTGGCTCAGCTTCACTAGTGTGCAATTGACTGACTGCGGAAAACAAAGCAGCAGAGCACCGGGCTTCTGGGCGCTGTGAAGGCAATTGCCAAAACCAGGCAGCTGCTCCTTCCCAAGCACAGGCAGCTGCCTATGTTCTTGCTTGTCGACAAACTCACCGCTGCCCTTCTTTTCAGCAGCTGCCACCGTCTTCTGTGCATCTCGGAGCCTCTGGCGACGAGCAAGACTTGCCAAGGTGGGACGCATCAGGACCAAGTCAAAACCCAGGCAAGTTGTCCTGGAACGCTTTCCATTCGCTTGCCGAGAGTGAATTCAAGAGGCAGGAGAGCGGCAGCCACCGTCCTCCAGCAGTCGGAAGGCTTCGCACACCAGCCCGCTTCTTTGCGGCTTCGTTCTTCGCCTCTTCCAAGCAACCGCGATCTCTGCCTCTCGGAGGCGAAGAAGCGGCTAAGTCGCGCACAGCTCAGTAGAGCGGCAGCGCAGCGCTCCGGAGCGCCGCTTCAAGCCGAAAGACGCCGGGAAGCGGCACTTTCCTCCGGATAGCTCCGGAGCCGCGCTTCTGCCTCTCTAGTCGTCTCTATCTTAGCGAAAAGCTTTCCCACTCCATTTGGCAAGGGGAGAGTGGACCTGCACTGCACACTAACCGCGGTTTGCAAAGAAAGAGGATTTGCTGCACATTCCAAGGACACGGCTCTTTCCGAGGCAATCTGCAACCTGCTGTCAGATGGAAGTGCTCTCTGCCCTCTCCTGCCCAGCTCTAGGTACTAGCGGGCACTTGCCAGCCTGGCCGAGGCAAACCACCTCGAGAGATGTCACAGAGCATAAGTGGAGCACAGATGCTCAAAAGCAGCAAAGCTGAAGAGCCTGGCTCAGCTTCACTAGTGTGCAATTGACTGACTGCGGAAAACAAAGCAGCAGAGCACCGGGCTTCTGGGCGCTGTGAAGGCAATTGCCAAAACCAGGCAGCTGCTCCTTCCCAAGCACAGGCAGCTGCCTATGTTCTTGCTTGTCGACAAACTCACCGCTGCCCTTCTTTTCAGCAGCTGCCACCGTCTTCTGTGCATCTCGGAGCCTCTGGCGACGAGCAAGACTTGCCAAGGTGGGACGCATCAGGACCAAGTCAAAACCCAGGCAAGTTGTCCTGGAACGCTTTCCATTCGCTTGCCGAGAGTGAATTCAAGAGGCAGGAGAGCGGCAGCCACCGTCCTCCAGCAGTCGGAAGGCTTGGCACGCAAGCCCGCTTCTTTGCGGCTTCGTTCTTCGCCTCTTCCAAGCAACCGCGATCTCTGCCTCTCGGAGGCGAAGAAGCGGCTAATTCGCGCACAGCTCAGTAGAGCGGCAGCGCAGCGCTCCGGAGCGCCGCTTCAAGCCGAAAGACGCCGGGAAGCGGCACTTTCCTCCGGATAGCTCCGGAGCCGCGCTTCTGCCTCTCTAGTCGTCTCTATCTTAGCGAAAAGCTTTCCCACTCCATTTGGCAAGGGGAGAGTGGACCTGCACTGCACACTAACCGCGGTTTGCAAAGAAAGAGGATTTGCTGCACATTCCAAGGACACGGCTCTTTCCGAGGCAATCTGCAACCTGCTGTCAGATGGAAGTGCTCTCTGCCCTCTCCTGCCCAGCTCTAGGTACTAGCGGGCACTTGCCAGCCTGGCCGAGGCAAACCACCTCGAGAGATGTCACAGAGCATAAGTGGAGCACAGATGCTCAAAAGCAGCAAAGCTGAAGAGCCTGGCTCAGCTTCACTAGTGTGCAATTGACTGACTGCGAAAAACAAAGCAGCAGAGCACCGGGCTTCTGGGCGCTGTGAAGGCAATTGCCAAAACCAGGCAGCTGCTCCTTCCCAAGCACAGGCAGCTGCCTATGTTCTTGCTTGTCGACAAACTCACCGCTGCCCTTCTTTTCAGCAGCTGCCACCGTCTTCTGTGCATCTCGGAGCCTCTGGCGACGAGCAAGACTTGCCAAGGTGGGACGCATCAGGACCAAGTCAAAACCCAGGCAAGTTGTCCTGGAACGCTTTCCATTCGCTTGCCGAGAGTGAATTCAAGAGGCAGGAGAGCGGCAGCCACCGTCCTCCAGCAGTCGGAAGGCTTGGCACGCAAGCCCGCTTCTTTGCGGCTTCGTTCTTCGCCTCTTCCAAGCAACCGCGATCTCTGCCTCTCGGAGGCGAAGAAGCGGCTAATTCGCGCACAGCTCAGTAGAGCGGCAGCGCAGCGCTCCGGAGCGCCGCTTCAAGCCGAAAGACGCCGGGAAGCGGCACTTTCCTCCGGATAGCTCCGGAGCCGCGCTTCTGCCTCTCTAGTCGTCTCTATCTTAGCGAAAAGCTTTCCCACTCCATTTGGCAAGGGGAGAGTGGACCTGCACTGCACACTAACCGCGGTTTGCAAAGAAAGAGGATTTGCTGCACATTCCAAGGACACGGCTCTTTCCGAGGCAATCTGCAACCTGCTGTCAGATGGAAGTGCTCTCTGCCCTCTCCTGCCCAGCTCTAGCTACTAGCGGGCACTTGCCAGCTTGGCCGAGGCAAACCACCTCGAGAGATGTCACAGAGCATAAGTGGAGCACAGATGCTCAAAAGCAGCAAAGCTGAAGAGCCTGGCTCAGCTTCACTAGTGTGCAATTGACTGACTGCGGAAAACAAAGCAGCAGAGCACCGGGCTTCTGGGCGCTGTGAAGGCAATTGCCAAAACCAGGCAGCTGCTCCTTCCCAAGCACAGGCAGCTGCCTATGTTCTTGCTTGTCGACAAACTCACCGCTGCCCTTCTTTTCAGCAGCTGCCACCGTCTTCTGTGCATCTCGGAGGCTCTGGCGACGAGCAAGACTTGCCAAGGTGGGACGCATCAGGACCAAGTCAAAACCCAGGCAAGTTGTCCTGGAACGCTTTCCATTCGCTTGCCGAGAGTGAATTCAAGAGGCAGGAGAGCGGCAGCCACCGTCCTCCAGCAGTCGGAAGGCTTCGCACGCAAGCCCGCTTCTTTGCGGCTTCGTTCTTCGCCTCTTCCAAGCAACCGCGATCTCTGCCTCTCGGAGGCGAAGAAGCGGCTAATTCGCGCACAGCTCAGTAGAGCGGCAGCGCAGCGCTCCGGAGCGCCGCTTCAAGCCGAAAGACGCCGGGAAGCGGCACTTTGCTCCGGATAGCTCCGGAGCCGCGCTTCTGCCTCTCTAGTCGTCTCTATCTTAGCGAAAAGCTTTCCCACTCCATTTGGCAAGGGGAGAGTGGACCTGCACTGCACACTAACCGCGGTTTGCAAAGAAAGAGGATTTGCTGCACATTCCAAGGACACGGCTCTTTCCGAGGCAATCTGCAACCTGCTGTCAGATGGAAGTGCTCTCTGCCCTCTCCTGCCCAGCTCTAGGTACTAGCGGGCACTTGCCAGCCTGGCCGAGGCAAACCACCTCGAGAGATGTCACAGAGCATAAGTGGAGCACAGATGCTCAAAAGCAGCAAAGCTGAAGAGCCTGGCTCAGCTTCACTAGTGTGCAATTGACTGACTGCGAAAAACAAAGCAGCAGAGCACCGGCTTCTGGGCGCTGTGAAGGCAATTGCCAAAACCAGGCAGCTGCTCCTTCCCAAGCACAGGCAGCTGCCTATGTTCTTGCTTGTCGACAAACTCACCGCTGCCCTTCTTTTCAGCAGCTGCCACCGTCTTCTGTGCATCTCGGAGCCTCTGGCGACGAGCAAGACTTGCCAAGGTGGGACGCATCAGGACCAAGTCAAAACCCAGGCAAGTTGTCCTGGAACGCTTTCCATTCGCTTGCCGAGAGTGAATTCAAGAGGCAGGGGAGCGGCAGCCACCGTCCTCCAGCAGTCGGAAGGCTTCGCACACCAGCCCGCTTCTTTGCGGCTTCGTTCTTCGCCTCTTCCAAGCAACCGCGATCTCTGCCTCTCGGAGGCGAAGAAGCGGCTAATTCGCGCACAGCTCAGTAGAGCGGCAGCGCAGCGCTCCGGAGCGCCGCTTCAAGCCGAAAGACGCCGGGAAGCGGCACTTTCCTCCGGATAGCTCCGGAGCCGCGCTTCTGCCTCTCTAGTCGTCTCTATCTTAGCGAAAAGCTTTCCCACTCCATTTGGCAAGGGGAGAGTGGACCTGCACTGCACACTAACCGCGGTTTGCAAAGAAAGGGGATTTGCTGCACATTCCAAGGACACGGCTCTTTCCGAGGCAATCTGCAACCTGCTGTCAGATGGAAGTGCTCTCTGCCCTCTCCTGCCCAGCTCTAGCTACTAGCGGGCACTTGCCAGCCTGGCCGAGGCAAACCACCTCGAGAGATGTCACAGAGCATAAGTGGAGCACAGATGCTCAAAAGCAGCAAAGCTGAAGAGCCTGGCTCAGCTTCACTAGTGTGCAATTGACTGACTGCGAAAAACAAAGCAGCAGAGCACCGGGCTTCTGGGCGCTGTGAAGGCAATTGCCAAAACCAGGCAGCTGCTCCTTCCCAAGCACAGGCAGCTGCCTATGTTCTTGCTTGTCGACAAACTCACCGCTGCCCTTCTTTTCAGCAGCTGCCACCGTCTTCTGTGCATCTCGGAGCCTCTGGCGACGAGCAAGACTTGCCAAGGTGGGAGGCATCAGGACCAAGTCAAAACCCAGGCAAGTTGTCCTGGAACGCTTTCCATTCGCTTGCCGAGAGTGAATTCAAGAGGAAGGAGAGCGGCAGCCACCGTCCTCCAGCAGTCGGAAGGCTTCGCACGCAAGCCCGCTTCTTTGCGGCTTCGTTCTTCGCCTCTTCCAAGCAACCGCGATCTCTGCCTCTCGGAGGCGAAGAAGCGGCTAATTCGCGCACAGCTCAGTAGAGCGGCAGCGCAGCGCTCCGGAGCGCCGCTTCAAGCCGAAAGACGCCGGGAAGCGGCACTTTCCTCCGGATAGCTCCGGAGCCGCGCTTCTGCCTCTCTAGTCGTCTCTATCTTAGCGAAAAGCTTTCCCACTCCATTTGGCAAGGGGAGAGTGGACCTGCACTGCACACTAACCGCGGTTTGCAAAGAAAGAGGATTTGCTGCACATTCCAAGGACACGGCTCTTTCCGAGGCAATCTGCAACCTGCTGTCAGATGGAAGTGCTCTCTGCCCTCTCCTGCCCAGCTCTAGGTACTAGCGGGCACTTGCCAGCCTGGCCGAGGCAAACCACCTCGAGAGATGTCACAGAGCATAAGTGGAGCACAGATGCTCAAAAGCAGCAAAGCTGAAGAGCCTGGCTCAGCTTCACTAGTGTGCAATTGACTGACTGCGAAAAACAAAGCAGCAGAGCACCGGGCTTCTGGGCGCTGTGAAGGCAATTGCCAAAACCAGGCAGCTGCTCCTTCCCAAGCACAGGCAGCTGCCTATGTTCTTGCTTGTCGACAAACTCACCGCTGCCCTTCTTTTCAGCAGCTGCCACCGTCTTCTGTGCATCTCGGAGCCTCTGGCGACGAGCAAGACTTGCCAAGGTGGGACGCATCAGGACCAAGTCAAAACCCAGGCAAGTTGTCCTGGAACGCTTTCCATTCGCTTGCCGAGAGTGAATTCAAGAGGCAGGAGAGCGGCAGCCACCGTCCTCCAGCAGTCGGAAGGCTTCGCACGCCAGCCCGCTTCTTTGCGGCTTCGTTCTTCGCCTCTTCCAAGCAACCGCGATCTCTGCCTCTCGGAGGCGAAGAAGCGGCTAATTCGCACACAGCTCAGTAGAGCGGCAGCGCAGCGCTCCGGAGCGCCGCTTCAAGCCGAAAGACGCCGGGAAGCGGCACTTTCCTCCGGATAGCTCCGGAGCCGCGCTTCTGCCTCTCTAGTCGTCTCTATCTTAGCGAAAAGCTTTCCCACTCCATTTGGCAAGGGGAGAGTGGACCTGCACTGCACACTAACCGCGGTTTGCAAAGAAAGAGGATTTGCTGCACATTCCAAGGACACGGCTCTTTCCGAGGCAATCTGCAACCTACTGTCAGATGGAAGTGCTCTCTGCCCTCTCCTGCCCAGCTCTAGCTACTAGCGGGCACTTGCCAGCCTGGCCGAGGCAAACCACCTCGAGAGATGTCACAGAGCATAAGTGGAGCACAGATGCTCAAAAGCAGCAAAGCTGAAGAGCCTGGCTCAGCTTCACTAGTGTGCAATTGACTGACTGCGAAAAACAAAGCAGCAGAGCACCGGGCTTCTGGGCGCTGTGAAGGCAATTGCCAAAACCAGGCAGCTGCTCCTTCCCAAGCACAGGCAGCTGCCTATGTTCTTGCTTGTCGACAAACTCACCGCTGCCCTTCTTTTCAGCAGCTGCCACCGTCTTCTGTGCATCTCGGAGCCTCTGGCGACGAGCAAGACTTGCCAAGGTGGGAGGCATCAGGACCAAGTCAAAACCCAGGCAAGTTGTCCTGGAACGCTTTCCATTCGCTTGCCGAGAGTGAATTCAAGAGGCAGGAGAGCGGCAGCCACCGTCCTCCAGCAGTCGGAAGGCTTGGCACGCAAGCCCGCTTCTTTGCGGCTTCGTTCTTCGCCTCTTCCAAGCAACCGCGATCTCTGCCTCTCGGAGGCGAAGAAGCGGCTAATTCGCGCACAGCTCAGTAGAGCGGCAGCGCAGCGCTCCGGAGCGCCGCTTCAAGCCGAAAGACGCCGGGAAGCGGCACTTTGCTCCGGATAGCTCCGGAGCCGCGCTTCTGCCTCTCTAGTCGTCTCTATCTTAGCGAAAAGCTTTCCCACTCCATTTGGCAAGGGGAGAGTGGACCTGCACTGCACACTAACCGCGGTTTGCAAAGAAAGAGGATTTGCTGCACATTCCAAGGACACGGCTCTTTCCGAGGCAATCTGCAACCTGCTGTCAGATGGAAGTGCTCTCTGCCCTCTCCTGCCCAGCTCTAGGTACTAGCGGGCACTTGCCAGCCTGGCCGAGGCAAACCACCTCGAGAGATGTCACAGAGCATAAGTGGAGCACAGATGCTCAAAAGCAGCAAAGCTGAAGAGCCTGGCTCAGCTTCACTAGTGTGCAATTGACTGACTGCGAAAAAACAAAGCAGCAGAGCACCGGGCTTCTGGGCGCTGTGAAGGCAATTGCCAAAACCAGGCAGCTGCTCCTTCCCAAGCACAGGCAGCTGCCTATGTTCTTGCTTGTCGACAAACTCACCGCTGCCCTTCTTTTCAGCAGCTGCCACCGTCTTCTGTGCATCTCGGAGCCTCTGGCGACGAGCAAGACTTGCCAAGGTGGGAGGCATCAGGACCAAGTCAAAACCCAGGCAAGTTGTCCTGGAACGCTTTCCATTCGCTTGCCGAGAGTGAATTCAAGAGGCAGGAGAGCGGCAGCCACCGTCCTCCAGCAGTCGGAAGGCTTGGCACGCAAGCCCGCTTCTTTGCGGCTTCGTTCTTCGCCTCTTCCAAGCAACCGCGATCTCTGCCTCTCGGAGGCGAAGAAGCGGCTAATTCGCGCACAGCTCAGTAGAGCGGCAGCGCAGCGCTCCGGAGCGCCGCTTCAAGCCGAAAGACGCCGGGAAGCGGCACTTTGCTCCGGATAGCTCCGGAGCCGCGCTTCTGCCTCTCTAGTCGTCTCTATCTTAGCGAAAAGCTTTCCCACTCCATTTGGCAAGGGGAGAGTGGACCTGCACTGCACACTAACCGCGGTTTGCAAAGAAAGAGGATTTGCTGCACATTCCAAGGACACGGCTCTTTCCGAGGCAATCTGCAACCTGCTGTCAGATGGAAGTGCTCTCTGCCCTCTCCTGCCCAGCTCTAGCTACTAGCGGGCACTTGCCAGCCTGGCCGAGGCAAACCACCTCGAGAGATGTCACAGAGCATAAGTGGAGCACAGATGCTCAAAAGCAGCAAAGCTGAAGAGCCTGGCTCAGCTTCACTAGTGTGCAATTGACTGACTGCGAAAAACAAAGCAGCAGAGCACCGGGCTTCTGGGCGCTGTGAAGGCAATTGCCAAAACCAGGCAGCTGCTCCTTCCCAAGCACAGGCAGCTGCCTATGCTCTTGCTTGTCGACAAACTCACCGCTGCCCTTCTTTTCAGCAGCTGCCACCGTCTTCTGTGCATCTCGGAGCCTCTGGCGACGAGCAAGACTTGCCAAGGTGGGACGCATCAGGACCAAGTCAAAACCCAGGCAAGTTGTCCTGGAACGCTTTCCATTCGCTTGCCGAGAGTGAATTCAAGAGGCAGGAGAGCGGCAGCCACCGTCCTCCAGCAGTCGGAAGGCTTCGCACGCAAGCCCGCTTCTTTGCGGCTCCGTTCTTCGCCTCTTCCAAGCAACCGCGATCTCTGCCTCTCGGAGGCGAAGAAGCGGCTAATTCGCGCACAGCTCAGTAGAGCGGCAGCGCAGCGCTCCGGAGCGCCGCTTCAAGCCGAAAGACGCCGGGAAGCGGCACTTTCCTCCGGATAGCTCCGGAGCCGCGCTTCTGCCTCTCTAGTCGTCTCTATCTTAGCGAAAAGCTTTCCCACTCCATTTGGCAAGGGGAGAGTGGACCTGCACTGCACACTAACCGCGGTTTGCAAAGAAAGAGGATTTGCTGCACATTCCAAGGACACGGCTCTTTCCGAGGCAATCTGCAACCTGCTGTCAGATGGAAGTGCTCTCTGCCCTCTCCTGCCCAGCTCTAGCTACTAGCGGGCACTTGCCAGCCTGGGCGAGGCAAACCACCTCGAGAGATGTCACAGAGCATAAGTGGAGCACAGATGCTCAAAAGTAGCAAAGCTGAAGAGCCTGGCTCAGCTTCACTAGTGTGCAATTGACTGACTGCGAAAAACAAAGCAGCAGAGCACCGGGCTTCTGGGCGCTGTGAAGGCAATTGCCAAAACCAGGCAGCTGCTCCTTCCCAAGCACAGGCAGCTGCCTATGTTCTTGCTTGTCGACAAACTCACCGCTGCCCTTCTTTTCAGCAGCTGCCACCGTCTTCTGTGCATCTCGGAGCCTCTGGCGACGAGCAAGACTTGCCAAGGTGGGACGCATCAGGACCAAGTCAAAACCCAGGCAAGTTGTCCTGGAACGCTTTCCATTCGCTTGCCGAGAGTGAATTCAAGAGGCAGGAGAGCGGCAGCCACCGTCCTCCAGCAGTCGGAAGGCTTGGCACGCAAGCCCGCTTCTTTGCGGCTTCGTTCTTCGCCTCTTCCAAGCAACCGCGATCTCTGCCTCTCGGAGGCGAAGAAGCGGCTAATTCGCGCACAGCTCAGTAGAGCGGCAGCGCAGCGCTCCGGAGCGCCGCTTCAAGCCGAAAGACGCCGGGAAGCGGCACTTTCCTCCGGATAGCTCCGGAGCCGCGCTTCTGCCTCTCTAGTCGTCTCTATCTTAGCGAAAAGCTTTCCCACTCCATTTGGCAAGGGGAGAGTGGACCTGCACTGCACACTAACCGCGGTTTGCAAAGAAAGAGGATTTGCTGCACATTCCAAGGACACGGCTCTTTCCGAGGCAATCTGCAACCTGCTGTCAGATGGAAGTGCTCTCTGCCCTCTCCTGCCCAGCTCTAGGTACTAGCGGGCACTTGCCAGCCTGGCCGAGGCAAACCACCTCGAGAGATGTCACAGAGCCTAAGTGGAGCACAGATGCTCAAAAGCAGCAAAGCTGAAGAGCCTGGCTCACCTTCACTAGTGTGCAATTGACTGACTGCGAAAAACAAAGCAGCAGAGCACCGGGCTTCTGGGCGCTGTGAAGGCAATTGCCAAAACCAGGCAGCTGCTCCTTCCCAAGCACAGGCAGCTGCCTATGCTCTTGCTTGTCGACAAACTCACCGCTGCCCTTCTTTTCAGCAGCTGCCACCGTCTTCTGTGCATCTCGGAGCCTCTGGCGACGAGCAAGACTTGCCAAGGTGGGACGCATCAGGACCAAGTCAAAACCCAGGCAAGTTGTCCTGGAACGCTTTCCATTCGCTTGCCGAGAGTGAATTCAAGAGGCAGGAGAGCGGCAGCCACCGTCCTCCAGCAGTCGGAAGGCTTGGCACGCAAGCCCGCTTCTTTGCGGCTTCGTTCTTCGCCTCTTCCAAGCAACCGCGATCTCTGCCTCTCGGAGGCGAAGAAGCGGCTAATTCGCGCACAGCTCAGTAGAGCGGCAGCGCAGCGCTCCGGAGCGCCGCTTCAAGCCGAAAGACGCCGGGAAGCGGCACTTTCCTCCGGATAGCTCCGGAGCCGCGCTTCTGCCTCTCTAGTCGTCTCTATCTTAGCGAAAAGCTTTCCCACTCCATTTGGCAAGGGGAGAGTGGACCTGCACTGCACACTAACCGCGGTTTGCAAAGAAAGAGGATTTGCTGCACATTCCAAGGACACGGCTCTTTCCGAGGCAATCTGCAACCTGCTGTCAGATGGAAGTGCTCTCTGCCCTCTCCTGCCCAGCTCTAGCTACTAGCGGGCACTTGCCAGCCTGGCCGAGGCAAACCACCTCGAGAGATGTCACAGAGCCTAAGTGGAGCACAGATGCTCAAAAGCAGCAAAGCTGAAGAGCCTGGCTCAGCTTCACTAGTGTGCAATTGACTGACTGCGAAAAACAAAGCAGCAGAGCACCGGGCTTCTGGGCGCTGTGAAGGCAATTGCCAAAACCAGGCAGCTGCTCCTTCCCAAGCACAGGCAGCTGCCTATGTTCTTGCTTGTCGACAAACTCACCGCTGCCCTTCTTTTCAGCAGCTGCCACCGTCTTCTGTGCATCTCGGAGCCTCTGGCGACGAGCTAGACTTGCCAAGGTGGGACGCATCAGGACCCAGTAAAAACCCAGGCAAGTTGTCCTGGAACGCTTTCCATTCGCTTGCCGAGAGTGAATTCAAGAGGCAGGGGAGCGGCAGCCACCGTCCTCCAGCAGTCGGAAGGCTTGGCACGCAAGCCCGCTTCTTTGCGGCTTCGTTCTTCGCCTCTTCCAAGCAACCGCGATCTCTGCCTCTCGGAGGCGAAGAAGCGGCTAATTCGCACACAGCTCAGTAGAGCGGCAGCGCAGCGCTCCGGAGCGCCGCTTCAAGCCGAAAGACGCCGGGAAGCGGCACTTTCCTCCGGATAGCTCCGGAGCCGCGCTTCTGCCTCTCTAGTCGTCTCTATCTTAGCGAAAAGCTTTCCCACTCCATTTGGCAAGGGAGAGTGGACCTGCACTGCACACTAACCGCGGTTTGCAAAGAAAGAGGATTTGCTGCACATTCCAAGGACACGGCTCTTTCCGAGGCAATCTGCAACCTGCTGTCAGATGGAAGTGCTCTCTGCCCTCTCCTGCCCAGCTCTAGGTACTAGCGGGCACTTGCCAGCCTGGCCGAGGCAAACCACCTCGAGAGATGTCACAGAGCATAAGTGGAGCACAGATGCTCAAAAGCAGCAAAGCTGAAGAGCCTGGCTCAGCTTCACTAGTGTGCAATTGACTGACTGCGAAAAACAAAGCAGCAGAGCACCGGGCTTCTGGGCGCTGTGAAGGCAATTGCCAAAACCAGGCAGCTGCTCCTTCCCAAGCACAGGCAGCTGCCTATGTTCTTGCTTGTCGACAAACTCACCGCTGCCTTCTTTTCAGCAGCTGCCACCGTCTTCTGTGCATCTCGGAGCCTCTGGCGACGAGCAAGACTTGCCAAGGTGGGACGCATCAGGACCAAGTCAAAACCCAGGCAAGTTGTCCTGGAACGCTTTCCATTCGCTTGCCGAGAGTGAATTCAAGAGGCAGGGGAGCGGCAGCCACCGTCCTCCAGCAGTCGGAAGGCTTCGCACGCAAGCCCGCTTCTTTGCGGCTTCGTTCTTCGCCTCTTCCAAGCAACCGCGATCTCTGCCTCTCGGAGGCGAAGAAGCGGCTAATTCGCGCACAGCTCAGTAGAGCGGCAGCGCAGCGCTCCGGAGCGCCGCTTCAAGCCGAAAGACGCCGGGAAGCGGCACTTTCTTCCGGATAGCTCCGGAGCCGCGCTTCTGCCTCTCTAGTCGTCTCTATCTTAGCGAAAAGCTTTCCCACTCCATTTGGCAAGGGGAGAGTGGACCTGCACTGCACACTAACCGCGGTTTGCAAAGAAAGAGGATTTGCTGCACATTCCAAGGACACGGCTCTTTCCGAGGCAATCTGCAACCTGCTGTCAGATGGAAGTGCCCTCTGCCCTCTCCTGCCCAGCTCTAGGTACTAGCGGGCACTTGCCAGCCTGGCCGAGGCAAACCACCTCGAGAGATGTCACAGAGCATAAGTGGAGCACAGATGCTCAAAAGCAGCAAAGCTGAAGAGCCTGGCTCAGCTTCACTAGTGTGCAATTGACTGACTGCGAAAAACAAAGCAGCAGAGCACCGGGCTTCTGGGCGCTGTGAAGGCAATTGCCAAAACCAGGCAGCTGCTCCTTCCCAAGCACAGGCAGCTGCCTATGTTCTTGCTTGTCGACAAACTCACCGCTGCCCTTCTTTTCAGCAGCTGCCACCGTCTTCTGTGCATCTCGGAGCCTCTGGCGACGAGCAAGACTTGCCAAGGTGGGACGCATCAGGACCAAGTCAAAACCCAGGCAAGTTGTCCTGGAACGCTTTCCATTCGCTTGCCGAGAGTGAATTCAAGAGGCAGGAGAGCGGCAGCCACCGTCCTCCAGCAGTCGAAGGCTTCGCACGCCAGCCCGCTTCTTTGCGGCTTCGTTCTTCGCCTCTTCCAAGCAACCGCGATCTCTGCCTCTCGGAGGCGAAGAAGCGGCTAATTCGCGCACAGCTC
>NW_027100384.1:0-51714 GCF_031753505.1 Anomalospiza imberbis | reverse complement strand
GAATGTGCAGCAAATCCTCTTTCTTTGCAAACCGCGGTTAGTGTGCAGTGCAGGTCCACTCTCCCCTTGCCAAATGGAGTGGGAAAGCTTTTCGCTAAGATAGAGACGACTAGAGAGGCAGAAGCGCGGCTCCGGAGCTATCCGGAGGAAAGTGCCGCTTCCCGGCGTCTTTCGGCTTGAAGCGGCGCTCCGGAGCGCTGCGCTGCCGCTCTACTGAGCTGTGCGCGAATTAGCCGCTTCTTCGCCTCCGAGAGGCAGAGATCGCGGTTGCTTGGAAGAGGCGAAGAGCGAAGCCGCAAAGAAGCGGGCTTGTGTGCGAAGCCTTCCGACTGCTGGAGGACGGTGGCTGCCGCTCTCCTGCCTCTTGAATTCACTCTCGGCAAGCGAATGGAAAGCGTTCCAGGACAACTTGCCTGGGTTTTGACTTGGTCCTGATGCGTCCCACCTTGGCAAGTCTTGCTCGTCGCCAGAGGCTCCGAGATGCACAGAAGACGGTGGCAGCTGCTGAAAAGAAGGGCAGCGGTGAGTTTGTCGACAAGCAAGAACATAGGCAGCTGCCTGTGCTTGGGAAGGAGCAGCTGCCTGGTTTTGGCAATTGCCTTCACAGCGCCCAGAAGCCCGGTGCTCTGCTGCTTTGTTTTTCGCAGTCAGTCAATTGCACACTAGTGAAGCTGAGCCAGGCTCTTCAGCTTTGCTGCTTTTGAGCATCTGTGCTCCACTTATGCTCTGTGACATCTCTCGAGGTGGTTTGCCTCGGCCAGGCTGGCAAGTGCCCGCTAGTACCTAGAGCTGGGCAGGAGAGGGCAGAGAGCACTTCCATCTGACAGCAGGTTGCAGATTGCCTCGGAAAGAGCCGTGTCCTTGGAATGTGCAGCAAATCCTCTTTCTTTGCAAACCGCGGTTAGTGTGCAGTGCAGGTCCACTCTCCCCTTGCCAAATGGAGTGGGAAAGCTTTTCGCTAAGATAGAGACGACTAGAGAGGCAGAAGCGCGGCTCCGGAGCTATCCGGAGGAAAGTGCCGCTTCCCGGCGTCTTTCGGCTTGAAGCGGCGCTCCGGAGCGCTGCGCTGCCGCTCTACTGAGCTGTGCGCGAATTAGCCGCTTCTTCGCCTCCGAGAGGCAGAGATCGCGGTTGCTTGGAAGAGGCGAAGAACGAAGCCGCAAAGAAGCGGGCTTGCGTGCGAAGCCTTCCGACTGCTGGAGGACGGTGGCTGCCGCTCTCCTGCCTCTTGAATTCACTCTCGGCAAGCGAATGGAAAGCGTTCCAGGACAACTTGCCTGGGTTTTGACTTGGTCCTGATGCGTCCCACCTTGGCAAGTCTTGCTCGTCGCCAGAGGCTCCGAGATGCACAGAAAGACGGTGGCAGCTGCTGAAAAGAAGGGCAGCGGTGAGTTTGTCGACAAGCAAGAACATAGGCAGCTGCCTGTGCTTGGGAAGGAGCAGCTGCCTGGTTTTGGCAATTGCCTTCACAGCGCCCAGAAGCCCGGTGCTCTGCTGCTTTGATTTTCGCAGTCAGTCAATTGCACACTAGTGAAGCTGAGCCAGGCTCTTCAGCTTTGCTGCTTTTGAGCATCTGTGCTCCACTTAGGCTCTGTGACATCTCTCGAGGTGGTTTGCCTCGCCCAGGCTGGCAAGTGCCCGCTAGTAGCTAGAGCTGGGCAGGAGAGGGCAGAGAGCACTTCCATCTGACAGCAGGTTGCAGATTGCCTCGGAAAGAGCCGTGTCCTTGGAATGTGCAGCAAATCCTCTTTCTTTGCAAACCGCGGTTAGTGTGCAGTGCAGGTCCACTCTCCCCTTGCCAAATGGAGTGGGAAAGCTTTTCGCTAAGATAGAGACGACTAGAGAGGCAGAAGCGCGGCTCCGGAGCTATCCGGAGGAAAGTGCCGCTTCCCGGCGTCTTTCGGCTTGAAGCGGCGCTCCGGAGCGCTGCGCTGCCGCTCTACTGAGCTGTGCGCGAATTAGCCGCTTCTTCGCCTCCGAGAGGCAGAGATCGCGGTTGCTTGGAAGAGGCGAAGAGCGAAGCCGCAAAGAAGCGGGCTTGTGTGCGAAGCCTTCCGACTGCTGGAGGACGGTGGCTGCCGCTCTCCTGCCTCTTGAATTCACTCTCGGCAAGCGAATGGAAAGCGTTCCAGGACAACTTGCCTGGGTTTTGACTTGGTCCTGATGCGTCCCACCTTGGCAAGTCTTGCTCGTCGCCAGAGGCTCCGAGATGCACAGAAGACGGTGGCAGCTGCTGAAAAGAAGGGCAGCGGTGAGTTTGTCGACAAGCAAGAACATAGGCAGCTGCCTGTGCTTGGGAAGGAGCAGCTGCCTGGTTTTGGCAATTGCCTTCACAGCGCCCAGAAGCCCGGTGCTCTGCTGCTTTGTTTTTCGCAGTCAGTCAATTGCACACTAGTGAAGCTGAGCCAGGCTCTTCAGCTTTGCTGCTTTTGAGCATCTGTGCTCCACTTATGCTCTGTGACATCTCTCGAGGTTGTTTGCCTCGGCCAGGCTGGCAAGTGCCCGCTAGTACCTAGAGCTGGGCAGGAGAGGGCAGAGAGCACTTCCATCTGACAGCAGGTTGCAGATTGCCTCGGAAAGAGCCGTGTCCTTGGAATGTGCAGCAAATCCTCTTTCTTTGCAAACCGCGGTTAGTGTGCAGTGCAGGTCCACTCTCCCCTTGCCAAATGGAGTGGGAAAGCTTTTCGCTAAGATAGAGACGACTAGAGAGGCAGAAGCGCGGCTCCGGAGCTATCCGGAGGAAAGTGCCGCTTCCCGGCGTCTTTCGGCTTGAAGCGGCGCTCCGGAGCGCTGCGCTGCCGCTCTACTGAGCTGTGCGCGAATTAGCCGCTTCTTCGCCTCCGAGAGGCAGAGATCGCGGTTGCTTGGAAGAGGCGAAGAGCGAAGCCGCAAAGAAGCGGGCTTGTGTGCGAAGCCTTCCGACTGCTGGAGGACGGTGGCTGCCGCTCTCCTGCCTCTTGAATTCACTCTCGGCAAGCGAATGGAAAGCGTTCCAGGACAACTTGCCTGGGTTTTTACTGGGTCTTGATGCCTCCCACCTTGGCAAGTCTTGCTCGTCGCCAGAGGCTCCGAGATGCACAGAAGACGGTGGCAGCTGCTGAAAAGAAGGGCAGCGGTGAGTTTGTCGACAAGCAAGAACATAGGCAGCTGCCTGTGCTTGGGAAGGAGCAGCTGCCTGGTTTTGGCAATTGCCTTCACAGCGCCCAGAAGCCCGGTGCTCTGCTGCTTTGTTTTTCGCAGTCAGTCAATTGCACACTAGTGAAGCTGAGCCAGGCTCTTCAGCTTTGCTGCTTTTGAGCATCTGTGCTCCACTTATGCTCTGTGACATCTCTCGAGGTGGTTTGCCTCGGCCAGGCTGGCAAGTGCCCGCTAGTACCTAGAGCTGGGCAGGAGAGGGCAGAGAGCACTTCCATCTGACAGCAGGTTGCAGATTGCCTCGGAAAGAGCCGTGTCCTTGGAATGTGCAGCAAATCCTCTTTCTTTGCAAACCGCGGTTAGTGTGCAGTGCAGGTCCACTCTCCCCTTGCCAAATGGAGTGGGAAAGCTTTTCGCTAAGATAGAGACGACTAGAGAGGCAGAAGCGCGGCTCCGGAGCTATCCGGAGGAAAGTGCCGCTTCCCGGCGTCTTTCGGCTTGAAGCGGCGCTCCGGAGCGCTGCGCTGCCGCTCTACTGAGCTGTGCGCGAATTAGCCGCTTCTTCGCCTCCGAGAGGCAGAGATCGCGGTTGCTTGGAAGAGGCGAAGAACGAAGCCGCAAAGAAGCGGGCTTGCGTGCGAAGCCTTCCGACTGCTGGAGGACGGTGGCTGCCGCTCTCCTGCCTCTTGAATTCACTCTCGGCAAGCGAATGGAAAGCGTTCCAGGACAACTTGCCTGGGTTTTGACTTGGTCCTGATGCGTCCCACCTTGGCAAGTCTTGCTCGTCGCCAGAGGCTCCGAGATGCACAGAAAGACGGTGGCAGCTGCTGAAAAGAAGGGCAGCGGTGAGTTTGTCGACAAGCAAGAACATAGGCAGCTGCCTGTGCTTGGGAAGGAGCAGCTGCCTGGTTTTGGCAATTGCCTTCACAGCGCCCAGAAGCCCGGTGCTCTGCTGCTTTGATTTTCGCAGTCAGTCAATTGCACACTAGTGAAGCTGAGCCAGGCTCTTCAGCTTTGCTGCTTTTGAGCATCTGTGCTCCACTTAGGCTCTGTGACATCTCTCGAGGTGGTTTGCCTCGCCCAGGCTGGCAAGTGCCCGCTAGTAGCTAGAGCTGGGCAGGAGAGGGCAGAGAGCACTTCCATCTGACAGCAGGTTGCAGATTGCCTCGGAAAGAGCCGTGTCCTTGGAATGTGCAGCAAATCCTCTTTCTTTGCAAACCGCGGTTAGTGTGCAGTGCAGGTCCACTCTCCCCTTGCCAAATGGAGTGGGAAAGCTTTTCGCTAAGATAGAGACGACTAGAGAGGCAGAAGCGCGGCTCCGGAGCTATCCGGAGGAAAGTGCCGCTTCCCGGCATCTTTCGGCTTGAAGCGGCGCTCCGGAGCGCTGCGCTGCCGCTCTACTGAGCTGTGCGCGAATTAGCCTCTTCTTCGCCTCCGAGAGGCAGAGATCGCGGTTGCTTGGAAGAGGCGAAGAACGAAGCCGCAAAGAAGCGGGCTTGCGTGCGAAGCCTTCCGACTGCTGGAGGACGGTGGCTGCCGCTCTCCTGCCTCTTGAATTCACTCTCGGCAAGCGAATGGAAAGCGTTCCAGGACAACTTGCCTGGGTTTTGACTTGGTCCTGATGCGTCCCACCTTGGCAAGTCTTGCTCGTCGCCAGAGGCTCCGAGATGCACAGAAGACGGTGGCAGCTGCTGAAAAGAAGGGCAGCGGTGAGTTTGTCGACAAGCAAGAACATAGGCAGCTGCCTGTGCTTGGGAAGGAGCAGCTGCCTGGTTTTGGCAATTGCCTTCACAGCGCCCAGAAGCCCGGTGCTCTGCTGCTTTGTTTTTCGCAGTCAGTCAATTGCACACTAGTGAAGCTGAGCCAGGCTCTTCAGCTTTGCTGCTTTTGAGCATCTGTGCTCCACTTATGCTCTGTGACATCTCTCGAGGTGGTTTGCCTCGCCCAGGCTGGCAAGTGCCCGCTAGTACCTAGAGCTGGGCAGGAGAGGGCAGAGAGCACTTCCATCTGACAGCAGGTTGCAGATTGCCTCGGAAAGAGCCGTGTCCTTGGAATGTGCAGCAAATCCTCTTTCTTTGCAAACCGCGGTTAGTGTGCAGTGCAGGTCCACTCTCCCCTTGCCAAATGGAGTGGGAAAGCTTTTCGCTAAGATAGAGACGACTAGAGAGGCAGAAGCGCGGCTCCGGAGCTATCCGGAGGAAAGTGCCGCTTCCCGGCATCTTTCGGCTTGAAGCGGCGCTCCGGAGCGCTGCGCTGCCGCTCTACTGAGCTGTGCGCGAATTAGCCTCTTCTTCGCCTCCGAGAAGCAGAGATCGCGGTTGCTTGGAAGAGGCGAAGAACGAAGCCGCAAAGAAGCGGGCTTGCGTGCGAAGCCTTCCGACTGCTGGAGGACGGTGGCTGCCGCTCTCCTGCCTCTTGAATTCACTCTCGGCAAGCGAATGGAAAGCGTTCCAGGACAACTTGCCTGGGTTTTGACTTGGTCCTGATGCGTCCCACCTTGGCAAGTCTTGCTCGTCGCCAGAGGCTCCGAGATGCACAGAAGACGGTGGCAGCTGCTGAAAAGAAGGGCAGCGGTGAGTTTGTCGACAAGCAAGAACATAGGCAGCTGCCTGTGCTTGGGAAGGAGCAGCTGCCTGGTTTTGGCAATTGCCTTCACAGCGCCCAGAAGCCCGGTGCTCTGCTGCTTTGTTTTTTCGCAGTCAGTCAATTGCACACTAGTGAAGCTGAGCCAGGCTCTTCAGCTTTGCTGCTTTTGAGCATCTGTGCTCCACTTATGCTCTGTGACATCTCTCGAGGTTGTTTGCCTCGCCCAGGCTGGCAAGTGCCCGCTAGTACCTAGAGCTGGGCAGGAGAGGGCAGAGAGCACTTCCATCTGACAGCAGGTTGCAGATTGCCTCGGAAAGAGCCGTGTCCTTGGAATGTGCAGCAAATCCTCTTTCTTTGCAAACCGCGGTTAGTGTGCAGTGCAGGTCCACTCTCCCCTTGCCAAATGGAGTGGGAAAGCTTTTCGCTAAGATAGAGACGACTAGAGAGGCAGAAGCGCGGCTCCGGAGCTATCCGGAGGAAAGTGCCGCTTCCCGGCGTCTTTCGGCTTGAAGCGGCGCTCCGGAGCGCTGCGCTGCCGCTCTACTGAGCTGTGCGCGAATTAGCCGCTTCTTCGCCTCCGAGAGGCAGAGATCGCGGTTGCTTGGAAGAGGCGAAGAGCGAAGCCGCAAAGAAGCGGGCTTGTGTGCGAAGCCTTCCGACTGCTGGAGGACGGTGGCTGCCGCTCTCCTGCCTCTTGAATTCACTCTCGGCAAGCGAATGGAAAGCGTTCCAGGAAAACTTGCCTGGGTTTTGACTTGGTCCTGATGCGTCCCACCTTGGCAAGTCTTGCTCGTCGCCAGAGGCTCCGAGATGCACAGAAGACGGTGGCAGCTGCTGAAAAGAAGGGCAGCGGTGAGTTTGTCGACAAGCAAGAACATAGGCAGCTGCCTGTGCTTGGGAAGGAGCAGCTGCCTGGTTTTGGCAATTGCCTTCACAGCGCCCAGAAGCCCGGTGCTCTGCTGCTTTGTTTTTCGCAGTCAGTCAATTGCACACTAGTGAAGCTGAGCCAGGCTCTTCAGCTTTGCTGCTTTTGAGCATCTGTGCTCCACTTATGCTCTGTGACATCTCTCGAGGTTGTTTGCCTCGGCCAGGCTGGCAAGTGCCCGCTAGTACCTAGAGCTGGGCAGGAGAGGGCAGAGAGCACTTCCATCTGACAGCAGGTTGCAGATTGCCTCGGAAAGAGCCGTGTCCTTGGAATGTGCAGCAAATCCTCTTTCTTTGCAAACCGCGGTTAGTGTGCAGTGCAGGTCCACTCTCCCCTTGCCAAATGGAGTGGGAAAGCTTTTCGCTAAGATAGAGACGACTAGAGAGGCAGAAGCGCGGCTCCGGAGCTATCCGGAGGAAAGTGCCGCTTCCCGGCGTCTTTCGGCTTGAAGCGGCGCTCCGGAGCGCTGCGCTGCCGCTCTACTGAGCTGTGCGCGAATTAGCCGCTTCTTCGCCTCCGAGAGGCAGAGATCGCGGTTGCTTGGAAGAGGCGAAGAGCGAAGCCGCAAAGAAGCGGGCTTGTGTGCGAAGCCTTCCGACTGCTGGAGGACGGTGGCTGCCGCTCTCCTGCCTCTTGAATTCACTCTCGGCAAGCGAATGGAAAGCGTTCCAGGACAACTTGCCTGGGTTTTTACTGGGTCTTGATGCCTCCCACCTTGGCAAGTCTTGCTCGTCGCCAGAGGCTCCGAGATGCACAGAAGACGGTGGCAGCTGCTGAAAAGAAGGGCAGCGGTGAGTTTGTCGACAAGCAAGAACATAGGCAGCTGCCTGTGCTTGGGAAGGAGCAGCTGCCTGGTTTTGGCAATTGCCTTCACAGCGCCCAGAAGCCCGGTGCTCTGCTGCTTTGTTTTTCGCAGTCAGTCAATTGCACACTAGTGAAGCTGAGCCAGGCTCTTCAGCTTTGCTGCTTTTGAGCATCTGTGCTCCACTTATGCTCTGTGACATCTCTCGAGGTGGTTTGCCTCGGCCAGGCTGGCAAGTGCCCGCTAGTACCTAGAGCTGGGCAGGAGAGGGCAGAGAGCACTTCCATCTGACAGCAGGTTGCAGATTGCCTCGGAAAGAGCCGTGTCCTTGGAATGTGCAGCAAATCCTCTTTCTTTGCAAACCGCGGTTAGTGTGCAGTGCAGGTCCACTCTCCCCTTGCCAAATGGAGTGGGAAAGCTTTTCGCTAAGATAGAGACGACTAGAGAGGCAGAAGCGCGGCTCCGGAGCTATCCGGAGGAAAGTGCCGCTTCCCGGCGTCTTTCGGCTTGAAGCGGCGCTCCGGAGCGCTGCGCTGCCGCTCTACTGAGCTGTGCGCGAATTAGCCGCTTCTTCGCCTCCGAGAGGCAGAGATCGCGGTTGCTTGGAAGAGGCGAAGAACGAAGCCGCAAAGAAGCGGGCTTGCGTGCGAAGCCTTCCGACTGCTGGAGGACGGTGGCTGCCGCTCTCCTGCCTCTTGAATTCACTCTCGGCAAGCGAATGGAAAGCGTTCCAGGACAACTTGCCTGGGTTTTGACTTGGTCCTGATGCGTCCCACCTTGGCAAGTCTTGCTCGTCGCCAGAGGCTCCGAGATGCACAGAAAGACGGTGGCAGCTGCTGAAAAGAAGGGCAGCGGTGAGTTTGTCGACAAGCAAGAACATAGGCAGCTGCCTGTGCTTGGGAAGGAGCAGCTGCCTGGTTTTGGCAATTGCCTTCACAGCGCCCAGAAGCCCGGTGCTCTGCTGCTTTGATTTTCGCAGTCAGTCAATTGCACACTAGTGAAGCTGAGCCAGGCTCTTCAGCTTTGCTGCTTTTGAGCATCTGTGCTCCACTTAGGCTCTGTGACATCTCTCGAGGTGGTTTGCCTCGCCCAGGCTGGCAAGTGCCCGCTAGTAGCTAGAGCTGGGCAGGAGAGGGCAGAGAGCACTTCCATCTGACAGCAGGTTGCAGATTGCCTCGGAAAGAGCCGTGTCCTTGGAATGTGCAGCAAATCCTCTTTCTTTGCAAACCGCGGTTAGTGTGCAGTGCAGGTCCACTCTCCCCTTGCCAAATGGAGTGGGAAAGCTTTTCGCTAAGATAGAGACGACTAGAGAGGCAGAAGCGCGGCTCCGGAGCTATCCGGAGGAAAGTGCCGCTTCCCGGCGTCTTTCGGCTTGAAGCGGCGCTCCGGAGCGCTGCGCTGCCGCTCTACTGAGCTGTGCGCGAATTAGCCGCTTCTTCGCCTCCGAGAGGCAGAGATCGCGGTTGCTTGGAAGAGGCGAAGAGCGAAGCCGCAAAGAAGCGGGCTTGTGTGCGAAGCCTTCCGACTGCTGGAGGACGGTGGCTGCCGCTCTCCTGCCTCTTGAATTCACTCTCGGCAAGCGAATGGAAAGCGTTCCAGGACAACTTGCCTGGGTTTTGACTTGGTCCTGATGCGTCCCACCTTGGCAAGTCTTGCTCGTCGCCAGAGGCTCCGAGATGCACAGAAGACGGTGGCAGCTGCTGAAAAGAAGGGCAGCGGTGAGTTTGTCGACAAGCAAGAACATAGGCAGCTGCCTGTGCTTGGGAAGGAGCAGCTGCCTGGTTTTGGCAATTGCCTTCACAGCGCCCAGAAGCCCGGTGCTCTGCTGCTTT
This sequence comes from Anomalospiza imberbis, assembly GCF_031753505.1. Lineage (NCBI taxonomy): Eukaryota > Metazoa > Chordata > Aves > Passeriformes > Viduidae > Anomalospiza > Anomalospiza imberbis. The sequence goes on along the minus strand of NW_027100384.1, from coordinate 42,434 downwards.
GTTTTTCGCAGTCAGTCAATTGCACACTAGTGAAGCTGAGCCAGGCTCTTCAGCTTTGCTGCTTTTGAGCATCTGTGCTCCACTTATGCTCTGTGACATCTCTCGAGGTTGTTTGCCTCGGCCAGGCTGGCAAGTGCCCGCTAGTACCTAGAGCTGGGCAGGAGAGGGCAGAGAGCACTTCCATCTGACAGCAGGTTGCAGATTGCCTCGGAAAGAGCCGTGTCCTTGGAATGTGCAGCAAATCCTCTTTCTTTGCAAACCGCGGTTAGTGTGCAGTGCAGGTCCACTCTCCCCTTGCCAAATGGAGTGGGAAAGCTTTTCGCTAAGATAGAGACGACTAGAGAGGCAGAAGCGCGGCTCCGGAGCTATCCGGAGGAAAGTGCCGCTTCCCGGCGTCTTTCGGCTTGAAGCGGCGCTCCGGAGCGCTGCGCTGCCGCTCTACTGAGCTGTGCGCGAATTAGCCGCTTCTTCGCCTCCGAGAGGCAGAGATCGCGGTTGCTTGGAAGAGGCGAAGAGCGAAGCCGCAAAGAAGCGGGCTTGTGTGCGAAGCCTTCCGACTGCTGGAGGACGGTGGCTGCCGCTCTCCTGCCTCTTGAATTCACTCTCGGCAAGCGAATGGAAAGCGTTCCAGGACAACTTGCCTGGGTTTTTACTGGGTCTTGATGCCTCCCACCTTGGCAAGTCTTGCTCGTCGCCAGAGGCTCCGAGATGCACAGAAGACGGTGGCAGCTGCTGAAAAGAAGGGCAGCGGTGAGTTTGTCGACAAGCAAGAACATAGGCAGCTGCCTGTGCTTGGGAAGGAGCAGCTGCCTGGTTTTGGCAATTGCCTTCACAGCGCCCAGAAGCCCGGTGCTCTGCTGCTTTGTTTTTCGCAGTCAGTCAATTGCACACTAGTGAAGCTGAGCCAGGCTCTTCAGCTTTGCTGCTTTTGAGCATCTGTGCTCCACTTATGCTCTGTGACATCTCTCGAGGTGGTTTGCCTCGGCCAGGCTGGCAAGTGCCCGCTAGTACCTAGAGCTGGGCAGGAGAGGGCAGAGAGCACTTCCATCTGACAGCAGGTTGCAGATTGCCTCGGAAAGAGCCGTGTCCTTGGAATGTGCAGCAAATCCTCTTTCTTTGCAAACCGCGGTTAGTGTGCAGTGCAGGTCCACTCTCCCCTTGCCAAATGGAGTGGGAAAGCTTTTCGCTAAGATAGAGACGACTAGAGAGGCAGAAGCGCGGCTCCGGAGCTATCCGGAGGAAAGTGCCGCTTCCCGGCGTCTTTCGGCTTGAAGCGGCGCTCCGGAGCGCTGCGCTGCCGCTCTACTGAGCTGTGCGCGAATTAGCCGCTTCTTCGCCTCCGAGAGGCAGAGATCGCGGTTGCTTGGAAGAGGCGAAGAACGAAGCCGCAAAGAAGCGGGCTTGCGTGCGAAGCCTTCCGACTGCTGGAGGACGGTGGCTGCCGCTCTCCTGCCTCTTGAATTCACTCTCGGCAAGCGAATGGAAAGCGTTCCAGGACAACTTGCCTGGGTTTTGACTTGGTCCTGATGCGTCCCACCTTGGCAAGTCTTGCTCGTCGCCAGAGGCTCCGAGATGCACAGAAAGACGGTGGCAGCTGCTGAAAAGAAGGGCAGCGGTGAGTTTGTCGACAAGCAAGAACATAGGCAGCTGCCTGTGCTTGGGAAGGAGCAGCTGCCTGGTTTTGGCAATTGCCTTCACAGCGCCCAGAAGCCCGGTGCTCTGCTGCTTTGATTTTCGCAGTCAGTCAATTGCACACTAGTGAAGCTGAGCCAGGCTCTTCAGCTTTGCTGCTTTTGAGCATCTGTGCTCCACTTAGGCTCTGTGACATCTCTCGAGGTGGTTTGCCTCGCCCAGGCTGGCAAGTGCCCGCTAGTAGCTAGAGCTGGGCAGGAGAGGGCAGAGAGCACTTCCATCTGACAGCAGGTTGCAGATTGCCTCGGAAAGAGCCGTGTCCTTGGAATGTGCAGCAAATCCTCTTTCTTTGCAAACCGCGGTTAGTGTGCAGTGCAGGTCCACTCTCCCCTTGCCAAATGGAGTGGGAAAGCTTTTCGCTAAGATAGAGACGACTAGAGAGGCAGAAGCGCGGCTCCGGAGCTATCCGGAGGAAAGTGCCGCTTCCCGGCGTCTTTCGGCTTGAAGCGGCGCTCCGGAGCGCTGCGCTGCCGCTCTACTGAGCTGTGCGCGAATTAGCCGCTTCTTCGCCTCCGAGAGGCAGAGATCGCGGTTGCTTGGAAGAGGCGAAGAGCGAAGCCGCAAAGAAGCGGGCTTGTGTGCGAAGCCTTCCGACTGCTGGAGGACGGTGGCTGCCGCTCTCCTGCCTCTTGAATTCACTCTCGGCAAGCGAATGGAAAGCGTTCCAGGACAACTTGCCTGGGTTTTGACTTGGTCCTGATGCGTCCCACCTTGGCAAGTCTTGCTCGTCGCCAGAGGCTCCGAGATGCACAGAAGACGGTGGCAGCTGCTGAAAAGAAGGGCAGCGGTGAGTTTGTCGACAAGCAAGAACATAGGCAGCTGCCTGTGCTTGGGAAGGAGCAGCTGCCTGGTTTTGGCAATTGCCTTCACAGCGCCCAGAAGCCCGGTGCTCTGCTGCTTTGTTTTTCGCAGTCAGTCAATTGCACACTAGTGAAGCTGAGCCAGGCTCTTCAGCTTTGCTGCTTTTGAGCATCTGTGCTCCACTTATGCTCTGTGACATCTCTCGAGGTTGTTTGCCTCGGCCAGGCTGGCAAGTGCCCGCTAGTACCTAGAGCTGGGCAGGAGAGGGCAGAGAGCACTTCCATCTGACAGCAGGTTGCAGATTGCCTCGGAAAGAGCCGTGTCCTTGGAATGTGCAGCAAATCCTCTTTCTTTGCAAACCGCGGTTAGTGTGCAGTGCAGGTCCACTCTCCCCTTGCCAAATGGAGTGGGAAAGCTTTTCGCTAAGATAGAGACGACTAGAGAGGCAGAAGCGCGGCTCCGGAGCTATCCGGAGGAAAGTGCCGCTTCCCGGCGTCTTTCGGCTTGAAGCGGCGCTCCGGAGCGCTGCGCTGCCGCTCTACTGAGCTGTGCGCGAATTAGCCGCTTCTTCGCCTCCGAGAGGCAGAGATCGCGGTTGCTTGGAAGAGGCGAAGAGCGAAGCCGCAAAGAAGCGGGCTTGTGTGCGAAGCCTTCCGACTGCTGGAGGACGGTGGCTGCCGCTCTCCTGCCTCTTGAATTCACTCTCGGCAAGCGAATGGAAAGCGTTCCAGGACAACTTGCCTGGGTTTTTACTGGGTCTTGATGCCTCCCACCTTGGCAAGTCTTGCTCGTCGCCAGAGGCTCCGAGATGCACAGAAGACGGTGGCAGCTGCTGAAAAGAAGGGCAGCGGTGAGTTTGTCGACAAGCAAGAACATAGGCAGCTGCCTGTGCTTGGGAAGGAGCAGCTGCCTGGTTTTGGCAATTGCCTTCACAGCGCCCAGAAGCCCGGTGCTCTGCTGCTTTGTTTTTCGCAGTCAGTCAATTGCACACTAGTGAAGCTGAGCCAGGCTCTTCAGCTTTGCTGCTTTTGAGCATCTGTGCTCCACTTATGCTCTGTGACATCTCTCGAGGTGGTTTGCCTCGGCCAGGCTGGCAAGTGCCCGCTAGTACCTAGAGCTGGGCAGGAGAGGGCAGAGAGCACTTCCATCTGACAGCAGGTTGCAGATTGCCTCGGAAAGAGCCGTGTCCTTGGAATGTGCAGCAAATCCTCTTTCTTTGCAAACCGCGGTTAGTGTGCAGTGCAGGTCCACTCTCCCCTTGCCAAATGGAGTGGGAAAGCTTTTCGCTAAGATAGAGACGACTAGAGAGGCAGAAGCGCGGCTCCGGAGCTATCCGGAGGAAAGTGCCGCTTCCCGGCGTCTTTCGGCTTGAAGCGGCGCTCCGGAGCGCTGCGCTGCCGCTCTACTGAGCTGTGCGCGAATTAGCCGCTTCTTCGCCTCCGAGAGGCAGAGATCGCGGTTGCTTGGAAGAGGCGAAGAACGAAGCCGCAAAGAAGCGGGCTTGCGTGCGAAGCCTTCCGACTGCTGGAGGACGGTGGCTGCCGCTCTCCTGCCTCTTGAATTCACTCTCGGCAAGCGAATGGAAAGCGTTCCAGGACAACTTGCCTGGGTTTTGACTTGGTCCTGATGCGTCCCACCTTGGCAAGTCTTGCTCGTCGCCAGAGGCTCCGAGATGCACAGAAAGACGGTGGCAGCTGCTGAAAAGAAGGGCAGCGGTGAGTTTGTCGACAAGCAAGAACATAGGCAGCTGCCTGTGCTTGGGAAGGAGCAGCTGCCTGGTTTTGGCAATTGCCTTCACAGCGCCCAGAAGCCCGGTGCTCTGCTGCTTTGATTTTCGCAGTCAGTCAATTGCACACTAGTGAAGCTGAGCCAGGCTCTTCAGCTTTGCTGCTTTTGAGCATCTGTGCTCCACTTAGGCTCTGTGACATCTCTCGAGGTGGTTTGCCTCGCCCAGGCTGGCAAGTGCCCGCTAGTAGCTAGAGCTGGGCAGGAGAGGGCAGAGAGCACTTCCATCTGACAGCAGGTTGCAGATTGCCTCGGAAAGAGCCGTGTCCTTGGAATGTGCAGCAAATCCTCTTTCTTTGCAAACCGCGGTTAGTGTGCAGTGCAGGTCCACTCTCCCCTTGCCAAATGGAGTGGGAAAGCTTTTCGCTAAGATAGAGACGACTAGAGAGGCAGAAGCGCGGCTCCGGAGCTATCCGGAGGAAAGTGCCGCTTCCCGGCATCTTTCGGCTTGAAGCGGCGCTCCGGAGCGCTGCGCTGCCGCTCTACTGAGCTGTGCGCGAATTAGCCTCTTCTTCGCCTCCGAGAGGCAGAGATCGCGGTTGCTTGGAAGAGGCGAAGAACGAAGCCGCAAAGAAGCGGGCTTGCGTGCGAAGCCTTCCGACTGCTGGAGGACGGTGGCTGCCGCTCTCCTGCCTCTTGAATTCACTCTCGGCAAGCGAATGGAAAGCGTTCCAGGACAACTTGCCTGGGTTTTGACTTGGTCCTGATGCGTCCCACCTTGGCAAGTCTTGCTCGTCGCCAGAGGCTCCGAGATGCACAGAAGACGGTGGCAGCTGCTGAAAAGAAGGGCAGCGGTGAGTTTGTCGACAAGCAAGAACATAGGCAGCTGCCTGTGCTTGGGAAGGAGCAGCTGCCTGGTTTTGGCAATTGCCTTCACAGCGCCCAGAAGCCCGGTGCTCTGCTGCTTTGTTTTTCGCAGTCAGTCAATTGCACACTAGTGAAGCTGAGCCAGGCTCTTCAGCTTTGCTGCTTTTGAGCATCTGTGCTCCACTTATGCTCTGTGACATCTCTCGAGGTGGTTTGCCTCGCCCAGGCTGGCAAGTGCCCGCTAGTACCTAGAGCTGGGCAGGAGAGGGCAGAGAGCACTTCCATCTGACAGCAGGTTGCAGATTGCCTCGGAAAGAGCCGTGTCCTTGGAATGTGCAGCAAATCCTCTTTCTTTGCAAACCGCGGTTAGTGTGCAGTGCAGGTCCACTCTCCCCTTGCCAAATGGAGTGGGAAAGCTTTTCGCTAAGATAGAGACGACTAGAGAGGCAGAAGCGCGGCTCCGGAGCTATCCGGAGGAAAGTGCCGCTTCCCGGCATCTTTCGGCTTGAAGCGGCGCTCCGGAGCGCTGCGCTGCCGCTCTACTGAGCTGTGCGCGAATTAGCCTCTTCTTCGCCTCCGAGAAGCAGAGATCGCGGTTGCTTGGAAGAGGCGAAGAACGAAGCCGCAAAGAAGCGGGCTTGCGTGCGAAGCCTTCCGACTGCTGGAGGACGGTGGCTGCCGCTCTCCTGCCTCTTGAATTCACTCTCGGCAAGCGAATGGAAAGCGTTCCAGGACAACTTGCCTGGGTTTTGACTTGGTCCTGATGCGTCCCACCTTGGCAAGTCTTGCTCGTCGCCAGAGGCTCCGAGATGCACAGAAGACGGTGGCAGCTGCTGAAAAGAAGGGCAGCGGTGAGTTTGTCGACAAGCAAGAACATAGGCAGCTGCCTGTGCTTGGGAAGGAGCAGCTGCCTGGTTTTGGCAATTGCCTTCACAGCGCCCAGAAGCCCGGTGCTCTGCTGCTTTGTTTTTCGCAGTCAGTCAATTGCACACTAGTGAAGCTGAGCCAGGCTCTTCAGCTTTGCTGCTTTTGAGCATCTGTGCTCCACTTATGCTCTGTGACATCTCTCGAGGTGGTTTGCCTCGCCCAGGCTGGCAAGTGCCCGCTAGTACCTAGAGCTGGGCAGGAGAGGGCAGAGAGCACTTCCATCTGACAGCAGGTTGCAGATTGCCTCGGAAAGAGCCGTGTCCTTGGAATGTGCAGCAAATCCTCTTTCTTTGCAAACCGCGGTTAGTGTGCAGTGCAGGTCCACTCTCCCCTTGCCAAATGGAGTGGGAAAGCTTTTCGCTAAGATAGAGACGACTAGAGAGGCAGAAGCGCGGCTCCGGAGCTATCCGGAGGAAAGTGCCGCTTCCCGGCGTCTTTCGGCTTGAAGCGGCGCTCCGGAGCGCTGCGCTGCCGCTCTACTGAGCTGTGCGCGAATTAGCCGCTTCTTCGCCTCCGAGAGGCAGAGATCGCGGTTGCTTGGAAGAGGCGAAGAACGAAGCCGCAAAGAAGCGGGCTTGCGTGCGAAGCCTTCCGACTGCTGGAGGATGGTGGCTGCCGCTCTCCTGCCTCTTGAATTCACTCTCGGCAAGCGAATGGAAAGCGTTCCAGGACAACTTGCCTGGGTTTTGACTTGGTCCTGATGCGTCCCACCTTGGCAAGTCTTGCTCGTCGCCAGAGGCTCCGAGATGCACAGAAGACGGTGGCAGCTGCTGAAAAGAAGGGCAGCGGTGGTTTGTCGACAAGCAAGAACATAGGCAGCTGCCTGTGCTTGGGAAGGAGCAGCTGCCTGGTTTTGGCAATTGCCTTCACAGCGCCCAGAAGCCCGGTGCTCTGCTGCTTTGTTTTTCGCAGTCAGTCAATTGCACACTAGTCAAGCTGAGCCAGGCTCTTCAGCTTTGCTGCTTTTGAGCATCTGTGCTCCACTTATGCTCTGTGACATCTCTCGAGGTGGTTTGCCTCGCCCAGGCTGGCAAGTGCCCGCTAGTAGCTAGAGCTGGGCAGGAGAGGGCAGAGAGCACTTCCATCTGACAGCAGGTTGCAGATTGCCTCGGAAAGAGCCGTGTCCTTGGAATGTGCAGCAAATCCTCTTTCTTTGCAAACCGCGGTTAGTGTGCAGTGCAGGTCCACTCTCCCCTTGCCAAATGGAGTGGGAAAGCTTTTCGCTAAGATAGAGACGACTAGAGAGGCAGAAGCGCGGCTCCGGAGCTATCCGGAGGAAAGTGCCGCTTCCCGGCGTCTTTCGGCTTGAAGCGGCGCTCCGGAGCGCTGCGCTGCTGCTCTACTGAGCTGTGCGCGAATTAGCCGCTTCTTCGCCTCCGAGAGGCAGAGATCGCGGTTGCTTGGAAGAGGCGAAGAACGAAGCCGCAAAGAAGCGGGCTTGCATGCGAAGCCTTCCGACTGCTGGAGGACGGTGGCTGCCGCTCTCCTGCCTGTTGAATTCACTCTCGGCAAGCGAATGGAAAGCGTTCCAGGAAAACTTGCCTGGGTTTTGACTTGGTCCTGATGCGTCCCACCTTGGCAAGTCTTGCTCGTCGCCAGAGGCTCCGAGATGCACAGAAGACGGTGGCAGCTGCTGAAAAGAAGGGCAGCGGTGAGTTTGTCGACAAGCAAGAACATAGGCAGCTGCCTGTGCTTGGGAAGGAGCAGCTGCCTGGTTTTGGCAATTGCCTTCACAGCGCCCAGAAGCCCGGTGCTCTGCTGCTTTGTTTTTCGCAGTCAGTCAATTGCACACTAGTGAAGCTGAGCCAGGCTCTTCAGCTTTGCTGCTTTTGAGCATCTGTGCTCCACTTATGCTCTGTGACATCTCTCGAGGTGGTTTGCCTCGCCCAGGCTGGCAAGTGCCCGCTAGTAGCTAGAGCTGGGCAGGAGAGGGCAGAGAGCACTTCCATCTGACAGCAGGTTGCAGATTGCCTCGGAAAGAGCCGTGTCCTTGGAATGTGCAGCAAATCCTCTTTCTTTGCAAACCGCGGTTAGTGTGCAGTGCAGGTCCACTCTCCCCTTGCCAAATGGAGTGGGAAAGCTTTTCGCTAAGATAGAGACGACTAGAGAGGCAGAAGCGCGGCTCCGGAGCTATCCGGAGGAAAGTGCCGCTTCCCGGCGTCTTTCGGCTTGAAGCGGCGCTCCGGAGCGCTGCGCTGCCGCTCTACTGAGCTGTGCGCGAATTAGCCGCTTCTTCGCCTCCGAGAAGCAGAGATCGCGGTTGCTTGGAAGAGGCGAAGAACGAAGCCGCAAAGAAGCGGGCTTGCGTGCGAAGCCTTCCGACTGCTGGAGGACGGTGGCTGCCGCTCTCCTGCCTCTTGAATTCACTCTCGGCAAGCGAATGGAAAGCGTTCCAGGACAACTTGCCTGGGTTTTGACTTGGTCCTGATGCGTCCCACCTTGGCAAGTCTTGCTCGTCGCCAGAGGCTCCGAGATGCACAGAAGACGGTGGCAGCTGCTGAAAAGAAGGGCAGCGGTGAGTTTGTCGACAAGCAAGAACATAGGCAGCTGCCTGTGCTTGGGAAGGAGCAGCTGCCTGGTTTTGGCAATTGCCTTCACAGCGCCCAGAAGCCCGGTGCTCTGCTGCTTTGTTTTTCGCAGTCAGTCAATTGCACACTAGTGAAGCTGAGCCAGGCTCTTCAGCTTTGCTGCTTTTGAGCATCTGTGCTCCACTTATGCTCTGTGACATCTCTCGAGGTTGTTTGCCTCGCCCAGGCTGGCAAGTGCCCGCTAGTACCTAGAGCTGGGCAGGAGAGGGCAGAGAGCACTTCCATCTGACAGCAGGTTGCAGATTGCCTCGGAAAGAGCCGTGTCCTTGGAATGTGCAGCAAATCCTCTTTCTTTGCAAACCGCGGTTAGTGTGCAGTGCAGGTCCACTCTCCCCTTGCCAAATGGAGTGGGAAAGCTTTTCGCTAAGATAGAGACGACTAGAGAGGCAGAAGCGCGGCTCCGGAGCTATCCGGAGGAAAGTGCCGCTTCCCGGCATCTTTCGGCTTGAAGCGGCGCTCCGGAGCGCTGCGCTGCCGCTCTACTGAGCTGTGCGCGAATTAGCCTCTTCTTCGCCTCCGAGAAGCAGAGATCGCGGTTGCTTGGAAGAGGCGAAGAACGAAGCCGCAAAGAAGCGGGCTTGCGTGCGAAGCCTTCCGACTGCTGGAGGACGGTGGCTGCCGCTCTCCTGCCTGTTGAATTCACTCTCGGCAAGCGAATGGAAAGCGTTCCAGGACAACTTGCCTGGGTTTTGACTTGGTCCTGATGCGTCCCACCTTGGCAAGTCTTGCTCGTCGCCAGAGGCTCCGAGATGCACAGAAGACGGTGGCAGCTGCTGAAAAGAAGGGCAGCGGTGAGTTTGTCGACAAGCAAGAACATAGGCAGCTGCCTGTGCTTGGGAAGGAGCAGCTGCCTGGTTTTGGCAATTGCCTTCACAGCGCCCAGAAGCCCGGTGCTCTGCTGCTTTGTTTTTCGCAGTCAGTCAATTGCACACTAGTGAAGCTGAGCCAGGCTCTTCAGCTTTGCTGCTTTTGAGCATCTGTGCTCCACTTATGCTCTGTGACATCTCTCGAGGTGGTTTGCCTCGCCCAGGCTGGCAAGTGCCCGCTAGTAGCTAGAGCTGGGCAGGAGAGGGCAGAGAGCACTTCCATCTGACAGCAGGTTGCAGATTGCCTCGGAAAGAGCCGTGTCCTTGGAATGTGCAGCAAATCCTCTTTCTTTGCAAACCGCAGTTAGTGTGCAGTGCAGGTCCACTCTCCCCTTGCCAAATGGAGTGGGAAAGCTTTTCGCTAAGATAGAGACGACTAGAGAGGCAGAAGCGCGGCTCCGGAGCTATCCGGAGGAAAGTGCCGCTTCCCGGCGTCTTTCGGCTTGAAGCGGCGCTCCGGAGCGCTGCGCTGCCGCTCTACTGAGCTGTGCGCGAATTAGCCGCTTCTTCGCCTCCGAGAGGCAGAGATCGCGGTTGCTTGGAAGAGGCGAAGAACGAAGCCGCAAAGAAGCGGGCTTGCATGCGAAGCCTTCCGACTGCTGGAGGACGGTGGCTGCCGCTCTCCTGCCTCTTGAATTCACTCTCGGCAAGCGAATGGAAAGCGTTCCAGGAAAACTTGCCTGGGTTTTGACTTGGTCCTGATGCGTCCCACCTTGGCAAGTCTTGCTCGTCGCCAGAGGCTCCGAGATGCACAGAAGACGGTGGCAGCTGCTGAAAAGAAGGGCAGCGGTGAGTTTGTCGACAAGCAAGAACATAGGCAGCTGCCTGTGCTTGGGAAGGAGCAGCTGCCTGGTTTTGGCAATTGCCTTCACAGCGCCCAGAAGCCCGGTGCTCTGCTGCTTTGTTTTTCGCAGTCAGTCAATTGCACACTAGTGAAGCTGAGCCAGGCTCTTCAGCTTTGCTGCTTTTGAGCATCTGTGCTCCACTTATGCTCTGTGACATCTCTCGAGGTGGTTTGCCTCGCCCAGGCTGGCAAGTGCCCGCTAGTACCTAGAGCTGGGCAGGAGAGGGCAGAGAGCACTTCCATCTGACAGCAGGTTGCAGATTGCCTCGGAAAGAGCCGTGTCCTTGGAATGTGCAGCAAATTCTCTTTCTTTGCAAACCGCGGTTAGTGTGCAGTGCAGGTCCACTCTCCCCTTGCCAAATGGAGTGGGAAAGCTTTTCGCTAAGATAGAGACGACTAGAGAGGCAGAAGCGCGGCTCCGGAGCTATCCGGAGGAAAGTGCCGCTTCCCGGCGTCTTTCGGCTTGAAGCGGCGCTCCGGAGCGCTCCGCTGCCGCTCTACTGAGCTGTGCGCGAATTAGCCGCTTCTTCGCCTCCGAGAGGCAGAGATCGCGGTTGCTTGGAAGAGGCGAAGAACGAAGCCGCAAAGAAGCGGGCTTGCGTGCGAAGCCTTCCGACTGCTGGAGGACGGTGGCTGCCGCTCTCCTGCCTCTTGAATTCACTCTCGGCAAGCGAATGGAAAGCGTTCCAGGACAACTTGCCTGGGTTTTGACTGGGTCCTGATGCGTCCCACCTTGGCAAGTCTTGCTCGTCGCCAGAGGCTCCGAGATGCACAGAAGACGGTGGCAGCTGCTGAAAAGAAGGGCAGCGGTGAGTTTGTCGACAAGCAAGAACATAGGCAGCTGCCTGTGCTTGGGAAGGAGCAGCTGCCTGGTTTTGGCAATTGCCTTCACAGCGCCCAGAAGCCCGGTGCTCTGCTGCTTTGTTTTTCGCAGTCAGTCAATTGCACACTAGTGAAGCTGAGCCAGGCTCTTCAGCTTTGCTGCTTTTGAGCATCTGTGCTCCACTTATGCTCTGTGACATCTCTCGAGGTGGTTTGCCTCGCCCAGGCTGGCAAGTGCCCGCTAGTAGCTAGAGCTGGGCAGGAGAGGGCAGAGAGCACTTCCATCTGACAGCAGGTTGCAGATTGCCTCGGAAAGAGCCGTGTCCTTGGAATGTGCAGCAAATCCTCTTTCTTTGCAAACCGCGGTTAGTGTGCAGTGCAGGTCCACTCTCCCCTTGCCAAATGGAGTGGGAAAGCTTTTCGCTAAGATAGAGACGACTAGAGAGGCAGAAGCGCGGCTCCGGAGCTATCCGGAGGAAAGTGCCGCTTCCCGGCATCTTTCGGCTTGAAGCGGCGCTCCGGAGCGCTGCGCTGCCGCTCTACTGAGCTGTGCGCGAATTAGCCTCTTCTTCGCCTCCGAGAAGCAGAGATCGCGGTTGCTTGGAAGAGGCGAAGAACGAAGCCGCAAAGAAGCGGGCTTGCGTGCGAAGCCTTCCGACTGCTGGAGGACGGTGGCTGCCGCTCTCCTGCCTCTTGAATTCACTCTCGGCAAGCGAATGGAAAGCGTTCCAGGACAACTTGCCTGGGTTTTGACTTGGTCCTGATGCGTCCCACCTTGGCAAGTCTTGCTCGTCGCCAGAGGCTCCGAGATGCACAGAAGACGGTGGCAGCTGCTGAAAAGAAGGGCAGCGGTGAGTTTGTCGACAAGCAAGAACATAGGCAGCTGCCTGTGCTTGGGAAGGAGCAGCTGCCTGGTTTTGGCAATTGCCTTCACAGCGCCCAGAAGCCCGGTGCTCTGCTGCTTTGTTTTTCGCAGTCAGTCAATTGCACACTAGTGAAGCTGAGCCAGGCTCTTCAGCTTTGCTGCTTTTGAGCATCTGTGCTCCACTTAGGCTCTGTGACATCTCTCGAGGTTGTTTGCCTCGCCCAGGCTGGCAAGTGCCCGCTAGTACCTAGAGCTGGGCAGGAGAGGGCAGAGAGCACTTCCATCTGACAGCAGGTTGCAGATTGCCTCGGAAAGAGCCGTGTCCTTGGAATGTGCAGCAAATCCTCTTTCTTTGCAAACCGCGGTTAGTGTGCAGTGCAGGTCCACTCTCCCCTTGCCAAATGGAGTGGGAAAGCTTTTCGCTAAGATAGAGACGACTAGAGAGGCAGAAGCGCGGCTCCGGAGCTATCCGGAGGAAAGTGCCGCTTCCCGGCGTCTTTCGGCTTGAAGCGGCGCTCCGGAGCGCTGCGCTGCCGCTCTACTGAGCTGTGCGCGAATTAGCCGCTTCTTCGCCTCCGAGAGGCAGAGATCGCGGTTGCTTGGAAGAGGCGAAGAACGAAGCCGCAAAGAAGCGGGCTTGCATGCGAAGCCTTCCGACTGCTGGAGGACGGTGGCTGCCGCTCTCCTGCCTCTTGAATTCACTCTCGGCAAGCGAATGGAAAGCGTTCCAGGAAAACTTGCCTGGGTTTTGACTTGGTCCTGATGCGTCCCACCTTGGCAAGTCTTGCTCGTCGCCAGAGGCTCCGAGATGCACAGAAGACGGTGGCAGCTGCTGAAAAGAAGGGCAGCGGTGAGTTTGTCGACAAGCAAGAACATAGGCAGCTGCCTGTGCTTGGGAAGGAGCAGCTGCCTGGTTTTGGCAATTGCCTTCACAGCGCCCAGAAGCCCGGTGCTCTGCTGCTTTGTTTTTCGCAGTCAGTCAATTGCACACTAGTGAAGCTGAGCCAGGCTCTTCAGCTTTGCTGCTTTTGAGCATCTGTGCTCCACTTATGCTCTGTGACATCTCTCGAGGTGGTTTGCCTCGCCCAGGCTGGCAAGTGCCCGCTAGTACCTAGAGCTGGGCAGGAGAGGGCAGAGAGCACTTCCATCTGACAGCAGGTTGCAGATTGCCTCGGAAAGAGCCGTGTCCTTGGAATGTGCAGCAAATTCTCTTTCTTTGCAAACCGCGGTTAGTGTGCAGTGCAGGTCCACTCTCCCCTTGCCAAATGGAGTGGGAAAGCTTTTCGCTAAGATAGAGACGACTAGAGAGGCAGAAGCGCGGCTCCGGAGCTATCCGGAGGAAAGTGCCGCTTCCCGGCGTCTTTCGGCTTGAAGCGGCGCTCCGGAGCGCTCCGCTGCCGCTCTACTGAGCTGTGCGCGAATTAGCCGCTTCTTCGCCTCCGAGAGGCAGAGATCGCGGTTGCTTGGAAGAGGTGAAGAACGAAGCCGCAAAGAAGCGGGCTTGCGTGCGAAGCCTTCCGACTGCTGGAGGACGGTGGCTGCCGCTCTCCTGCCTCTTGAATTCACTCTCGGCAAGCGAATGGAAAGCGTTCCAGGACAACTTGCCTGGGTTTTTACTGGGTCCTGATGCGTCCCACCTTGGCAAGTCTTGCTCGTCGCCAGAGGCTCCGAGATGCACAGAAGACGGTGGCAGCTGCTGAAAAGAAGGGCAGCGGTGAGTTTGTCGACAAGCAAGAACATAGGCAGCTGCCTGTGCTTGGGAAGGAGCAGCTGCCTGGTTTTGGCAATTGCCTTCACAGCGCCCAGAAGCCCGGTGCTCTGCTGCTTTGTTTTTCGCAGTCAGTCAATTGCACACTAGTGAAGCTGAGCCAGGCTCTTCAGCTTTGCTGCTTTTGAGCATCTGTGCTCCACTTATGCTCTGTGACATCTCTCGAGGTTGTTTGCCTCGCCCAGGCTGGCAAGTGCCCGCTAGTACCTAGAGCTGGGCAGGAGAGGGCAGAGAGCACTTCCATCTGACAGCAGGTTGCAGATTGCCTCGGAAAGAGCCGTGTCCTTGGAATGTGCAGCAAATCCTCTTTCTTTGCAAACCGCGGTTAGTGTGCAGTGCAGGTCCACTCTCCCCTTGCCAAATGGAGTGGGAAAGCTTTTCGCTAAGATAGAGACGACTAGAGAGGCAGAAGCGCGGCTCCGGAGCTATCCGGAGGAAAGTGCCGCTTCCCGGCATCTTTCGGCTTGAAGCGGCGCTCCGGAGCGCTGCGCTGCCGCTCTACTGAGCTGTGCGCGAATTAGCCTCTTCTTCGCCTCCGAGAAGCAGAGATCGCGGTTGCTTGGAAGAGGCGAAGAACGAAGCCGCAAAGAAGCGGGCTTGCGTGCGAAGCCTTCCGACTGCTGGAGGACGGTGGCTGCCGCTCTCCTGCCTCTTGAATTCACTCTCGGCAAGCGAATGGAAAGCGTTCCAGGACAACTTGCCTGGGTTTTGACTTGGTCCTGATGCGTCCCACCTTGGCAAGTCTTGCTCGTCGCCAGAGGCTCCGAGATGCACAGAAGACGGTGGCAGCTGCTGAAAAGAAGGGCAGCGGTGAGTTTGTCGACAAGCAAGAACATAGGCAGCTGCCTGTGCTTGGGAAGGAGCAGCTGCCTGGTTTTGGCAATTGCCTTCAGAGCGCCCAGAAGCCCGGTGCTCTGCTGCTTTGTTTTTCGCAGTCAGTCAATTGCACACTAGTGAAGCTGAGCCAGGCTCTTCAGCTTTGCTGCTTTTGAGCATCTGTGCTCCACTTATGCTCTGTGACATCTCTGGAGGTGGTTTGCCTCGCCCAGGCTGGCAAGTGCCCGCTCGTACCTAGAGCTGGGCAGGAGAGGGCAGAGAGCACTTCCATCTGACAGCAGGTTGCAGATTGCCTCGGAAAGAGCCGTGTCCTTGGAATGTGCAGCAAATCCTCTTTCTTTGCAAACCGCGGTTAGTGTGCAGTGCAGGTCCACTCTCCCCTTGCCAAATGGAGTGGGAAAGCTTTTCGCTAAGATAGAGACGACTAGAGAGGCAGAAGCGCGGCTCCGGAGCTATCCGGAGGAAAGTGCCGCTTCCCGGCGTCTTTCGGCTTGAAGCGGCGCTCCGGAGCGCTGCGCTGCCGCTCTACTGAGCTGTGCGCGAATTAGCCGCTTCTTCGCCTCCGAGAGGCAGAGATCGCGGTTGCTTGGAAGAGGCGAAGAACGAAGCCGCAAAGAAGCGGGCTTGCATGCGAAGCCTTCCGACTGCTGGAGGACGGTGGCTGCCGCTCTCCTGCCTCTTGAATTCACTCTCGGCAAGCGAATGGAAAGCGTTCCAGGAAAACTTGCCTGGGTTTTGACTTGGTCCTGATGCGTCCCACCTTGGCAAGTCTTGCTCGTCGCCAGAGGCTCCGAGATGCACAGAAGACGGTGGCAGCTGCTGAAAAGAAGGGCAGCGGTGAGTTTGTCGACAAGCAAGAACATAGGCAGCTGCCTGTGCTTGGGAAGGAGCAGCTGCCTGGTTTTGGCAATTGCCTTCACAGCGCCCAGAAGCCCGGTGCTCTGCTGCTTTGTTTTTCGCAGTCAGTCAATTGCACACTAGTGAAGCTGAGCCAGGCTCTTCAGCTTTGCTGCTTTTGAGCATCTGTGCTCCACTTATGCTCTGTGACATCTCTCGAGGTGGTTTGCCTCGCCCAGGCTGGCAAGTGCCCGCTAGTACCTAGAGCTGGGCAGGAGAGGGCAGAGAGCACTTCCATCTGACAGCAGGTTGCAGATTGCCTCGGAAAGAGCCGTGTCCTTGGAATGTGCAGCAAATTCTCTTTCTTTGCAAACCGCGGTTAGTGTGCAGTGCAGGTCCACTCTCCCCTTGCCAAATGGAGTGGGAAAGCTTTTCGCTAAGATAGAGACGACTAGAGAGGCAGAAGCGCGGCTCCGGAGCTATCCGGAGGAAAGTGCCGCTTCCCGGCGTCTTTCGGCTTGAAGCGGCGCTCCGGAGCGCTCCGCTGCCGCTCTACTGAGCTGTGCGCGAATTAGCCGCTTCTTCGCCTCCGAGAGGCAGAGATCGCGGTTGCTTGGAAGAGGTGAAGAACGAAGCCGCAAAGAAGCGGGCTTGCGTGCGAAGCCTTCCGACTGCTGGAGGACGGTGGCTGCCGCTCTCCTGCCTCTTGAATTCACTCTCGGCAAGCGAATGGAAAGCGTTCCAGGACAACTTGCCTGGGTTTTTACTGGGTCCTGATGCGTCCCACCTTGGCAAGTCTTGCTCGTCGCCAGAGGCTCCGAGATGCACAGAAGACGGTGGCAGCTGCTGAAAAGAAGGGCAGCGGTGAGTTTGTCGACAAGCAAGAACATAGGCAGCTGCCTGTGCTTGGGAAGGAGCAGCTGCCTGGTTTTGGCAATTGCCTTCACAGCGCCCAGAAGCCCGGTGCTCTGCTGCTTTGTTTTTCGCAGTCAGTCAATTGCACACTAGTGAAGCTGAGCCAGGCTCTTCAGCTTTGCTGCTTTTGAGCATCTGTGCTCCACTTATGCTCTGTGACATCTCTCGAGGTTGTTTGCCTCGCCCAGGCTGGCAAGTGCCCGCTAGTACCTAGAGCTGGGCAGGAGAGGGCAGAGAGCACTTCCATCTGACAGCAGGTTGCAGATTGCCTCGGAAAGAGCCGTGTCCTTGGAATGTGCAGCAAATCCTCTTTCTTTGCAAACCGCGGTTAGTGTGCAGTGCAGGTCCACTCTCCCCTTGCCAAATGGAGTGGGAAAGCTTTTCGCTAAGATAGAGACGACTAGAGAGGCAGAAGCGCGGCTCCGGAGCTATCCGGAGGAAAGTGCCGCTTCCCGGCATCTTTCGGCTTGAAGCGGCGCTCCGGAGCGCTGCGCTGCCGCTCTACTGAGCTGTGCGCGAATTAGCCTCTTCTTCGCCTCCGAGAAGCAGAGATCGCGGTTGCTTGGAAGAGGCGAAGAACGAAGCCGCAAAGAAGCGGGCTTGCGTGCGAAGCCTTCCGACTGCTGGAGGACGGTGGCTGCCGCTCTCCTGCCTCTTGAATTCACTCTCGGCAAGCGAATGGAAAGCGTTCCAGGACAACTTGCCTGGGTTTTGACTTGGTCCTGATGCGTCCCACCTTGGCAAGTCTTGCTCGTCGCCAGAGGCTCCGAGATGCACAGAAGACGGTGGCAGCTGCTGAAAAGAAGGGCAGCGGTGAGTTTGTCGACAAGCAAGAACATAGGCAGCTGCCTGTGCTTGGGAAGGAGCAGCTGCCTGGTTTTGGCAATTGCCTTCAGAGCGCCCAGAAGCCCGGTGCTCTGCTGCTTTGTTTTTCGCAGTCAGTCAATTGCACACTAGTGAAGCTGAGCCAGGCTCTTCAGCTTTGCTGCTTTTGAGCATCTGTGCTCCACTTATGCTCTGTGACATCTCTGGAGGTGGTTTGCCTCGCCCAGGCTGGCAAGTGCCCGCTCGTACCTAGAGCTGGGCAGGAGAGGGCAGAGAGCACTTCCATCTGACAGCAGGTTGCAGATTGCCTCGGAAAGAGCCGTGTCCTTGGAATGTGCAGCAAATCCTCTTTCTTTGCAAACCGCGGTTAGTGTGCAGTGCAGGTCCACTCTCCCCTTGCCAAATGGAGTGGGAAAGCTTTTCGCTAAGATAGAGACGACTAGAGAGGCAGAAGCGCGGCTCCGGAGCTATCCGGAGGAAAGTGCCGCTTCCCGGCGTCTTTCGGCTTGAAGCGGCGCTCCGGAGCGCTGCGCTGCCGCTCTACTGAGCTGTGCGCGAATTAGCCGCTTCTTCGCCTCCGAGAGGCAGAGATCGCGGTTGCTTGGAAGAGGCGAAGAACGAAGCCGCAAAGAAGCGGGCTTGTGTGCGAAGCCTTCCGACTGCTGGAGGACGGTGGCTGCCGCTCTCCTGCCTCTTGAATTCACTCTCGGCAAGCGAATGGAAAGCGTTCCAGGACAACTTGCCTGGGTTTTGACTTGGTCCTGATGCGTCCCACCTTGGCAAGTCTTGCTCGTCGCCAGAGGCTCCGAGATGCACAGAAGACGGTGGCAGCTGCTGAAAAGAAGGGCAGCGGTGAGTTTGTCGACAAGCAAGAACATAGGCAGCTGCCTGTGCTTGGGAAGGAGCAGCTGCCTGGTTTTGGCAATTGCCTTCACAGCGCCCAGAAGCCCGGTGCTCTGCTGCTTTGTTTTTCGCAGTCAGTCAATTGCACACTAGTGAAGCTGAGCCAGGCTCTTCAGCTTTGCTGCTTTTGAGCATCTGTGCTCCACTTATGCTCTGTGACATCTCTCGAGGTGGTTTGCCTCGCCCAGGCTGGCAAGTGCCCGCTAGTACCTAGAGCTGGGCAGGAGAGGGCAGAGAGCACTTCCATCTGACAGCAGGTTGCAGATTGCCTCGGAAAGAGCCGTGTCCTTGGAATGTGCAGCAAATTCTCTTTCTTTGCAAACCGCGGTTAGTGTGCAGTGCAGGTCCACTCTCCCCTTGCCAAATGGAGTGGGAAAGCTTTTCGCTAAGATAGAGACGACTAGAGAGGCAGAAGCGCGGCTCCGGAGCTATCCGGAGGAAAGTGCCGCTTCCCGGCGTCTTTCGGCTTGAAGCGGCGCTCCGGAGCGCTGCGCTGCCGCTCTACTGAGCTGTGCGCGAATTAGCGCCTTCTTCGCCTCCGAGAAGCAGAGATCGCGGTTGCTTGGAAGAGGCGAAGAACGAAGCCGCAAAGAAGCGGGCTTGCGTGCGAAGCCTTCCGACTGCTGGAGGACGGTGGCTGCCGCTCTCCTGCCTCTTGAATTCACTCTCGGCAAGCGAATGGAAAGCGTTCCAGGACAACTTGCCTGGGTTTTTACTGGGTCCTGATGCGTCCCACCTTGGCAAGTCTTGCTCGTCGCCAGAGGCTCCGAGATGCACAGAAGACGGTGGCAGCTGCTGAAAAGAAGGGCAGCGGTGAGTTTGTCGACCAGCAAGAACATAGGCAGCTGCCTGTGCTTGGGAAGGAGCAGCTGCCTGGTTTTGGCAATTGCCTTCACAGCGCCCAGAAGCCCGGTGCTCTGCTGCTTTGTTTTTCGCAGTCAGTCAATTGCACACTAGTGAAGCTGAGCCAGGCTCTTCAGCTTTGCTGCTTTTGAGCATCTGTGCTCCACTTATGCTCTGTGACATCTCTCGAGGTTGTTTGCCTCGCCCAGGCTGGCAAGTGCCCGCTAGTACCTAGAGCTGGGCAGGAGAGGGCAGAGAGCACTTCCATCTGACAGCAGGTTGCAGATTGCCTCGGAAAGAGCCGTGTCCTTGGAATGTGCAGCAAATCCTCTTTCTTTGCAAACCGCGGTTAGTGTGCAGTGCAGGTCCACTCTCCCCTTGCCAAATGGAGTGGGAAAGCTTTTCGCTAAGATAGAGACGACTAGAGAGGCAGAAGCGCGGCTCCGGAGCTATCCGGAGGAAAGTGCCGCTTCCCGGCATCTTTCGGCTTGAAGCGGCGCTCCGGAGCGCTGCGCTGCCGCTCTACTGAGCTGTGCGCGAATTAGCCTCTTCTTCGCCTCCGAGAAGCAGAGATCGCGGTTGCTTGGAAGAGGCGAAGAACGAAGCCGCAAAGAAGCGGGCTTGCGTGCGAAGCCTTCCGACTGACGGTGGCTGCCGCTCTCCTGCCTCTTGAATTCACTCTCGGCAAGCGAATGGAAAGCGTTCCAGGACAACTTGCCTGGGTTTTGACTTGGTCCTGATGCGTCCCACCTTGGCAAGTCTTGCTCGTCGCCAGAGGCTCCGAGATGCACAGAAGACGGTGGCAGCTGCTGAAAAGAAGGGCAGCGGTGAGTTTGTCGACAAGCAAGAACATAGGCAGCTGCCTGTGCTTGGGAAGGAGCAGCTGCCTGGTTTTGGCAATTGCCTTCACAGCGCCCAGAAGCCCGGTGCTCTGCTGCTTTGTTTTTCGCAGTCAGTCAATTGCACACTAGTGAAGCTGAGCCAGGCTCTTCAGCTTTGCTGCTTTTGAGCATCTGTGCTCCACTTATGCTCTGTGACATCTCTCGAGGTTGTTTGCCTCGCCCAGGCTGGCAAGTGCCCGCTCGTACCTAGAGCTGGGCAGGAGAGGGCAGAGAGCACTTCCATCTGACAGCAGGTTGCAGATTGCCTCGGAAAGAGCCGTGTCCTTGGAATGTGCAGCAAATCCTCTTTCTTTGCAAACCGCGGTTAGTGTGCAGTGCAGGTCCACTCTCCCCTTGCCAAATGGAGTGGGAAAGCTTTTCGCTAAGATAGAGACGACTAGAGAGGCAGAAGCGCGGCTCCGGAGCTATCCGGAGGAAAGTGCCGCTTCCCGGC
Source organism: Anomalospiza imberbis (assembly GCF_031753505.1). Classification (NCBI taxonomy): domain Eukaryota; kingdom Metazoa; phylum Chordata; class Aves; order Passeriformes; family Viduidae; genus Anomalospiza; species Anomalospiza imberbis. Next base: position 22,174 of record NW_027100384.1, on the reverse strand, counting down.
GTCTTTCGGCTTGAAGCGGCGCTCCGGAGCGCTGCGCTGCCGCTCTACTGAGCTGTGCGCGAATTAGCCGCTTCTTCGCCTCCGAGAGGCAGAGATCGCGGTTGCTTGGAAGAGGCGAAGAACGAAGCCGCAAAGAAGCGGGCTTGCATGCGAAGCCTTCCGACTGCTGGAGGACGGTGGCTGCCGCTCTCCTGCCTCTTGAATTCACTCTCGGCAAGCGAATGGAAAGCGTTCCAGGAAAACTTGCCTGGGTTTTGACTTGGTCCTGATGCGTCCCACCTTGGCAAGTCTTGCTCGTCGCCAGAGGCTCCGAGATGCACAGAAGACGGTGGCAGCTGCTGAAAAGAAGGGCAGCGGTGAGTTTGTCGACAAGCAAGAACATAGGCAGCTGCCTGTGCTTGGGAAGGAGCAGCTGCCTGGTTTTGGCAGTTGCCTTCACAGCGCCCAGAAGCCCGGTGCTCTGCTGCTTTGTTTTTCGCAGTCAGTCAATTGCACACTAGTGAAGCTGAGCCAGGCTCTTCAGCTTTGCTGCTTTTGAGCATCTGTGCTCCACTTATGCTCTGTGACATCTCTCGAGGTGGTTTGCCTCGCCCAGGCTGGCAAGTGCCCGCTAGTACCTAGAGCTGGGCAGGAGAGGGCAGAGAGCACTTCCATCTGACAGCAGGTTGCAGATTGCCTCGGAAAGAGCCGTGTCCTTGGAATGTGCAGCAAATCCTCTTTCTTTGCAAACCGCGGTTAGTGTGCAGTGCAGGTCCACTCTCCCCTTGCCAAATGGAGTGGGAAAGCTTTTCGCTAAGATAGAGACGACTAGAGAGGCAGAAGCGCGGCTCCGGAGCTATCCGGAGGAAAGTGCCGCTTCCCGGCGTCTTTCGGCTTGAAGCGGCGCTCCGGAGCGCTCCGCTGCCGCTCTACTGAGCTGTGCGCGAATTAGCCGCTTCTTCGCCTCCGAGAGGCAGAGATCGCGGTTGCTTGGAAGAGGCGAAGAACGAAGCCGCAAAGAAGCGGGCTTGCGTGCGAAGCCTTCCGACTTGCTGGAGGACGGTGGCTGCCGCTCTCCTGCCTCTTGAATTCACTCTCGGCAAGCGAATGGAAAGCGTTCCAGGACAACTTGCCTGGGTTTTTACTGGGTCCTGATGCGTCCCACCTTGGCAAGTCTTGCTCGTCGCCAGAGGCTCCGAGATGCACAGAAGACGGTGGCAGCTGCTGAAAAGAAGGGCAGCGGTGAGTTTGTCGACCAGCAAGAACATAGGCAGCTGCCTGTGCTTGGGAAGGAGCAGCTGCCTGGTTTTGGCAATTGCCTTCACAGCGCCCAGAAGCCCGGTGCTCTGCTGCTTTGTTTTTCGCAGTCAGTCAATTGCACACTAGTGAAGCTGAGCCAGGCTCTTCAGCTTTGCTGCTTTTGAGCATCTGTGCTCCACTTATGCTCTGTGACATCTCTCGAGGTTGTTTGCCTCGCCCAGGCTGGCAAGTGTCCGCTAGTAGCTAGAGCTGGGCAGGAGAGGGCAGAGAGCACTTCCATCTGACAGCAGGTTGCAGATTGCCTCGGAAAGAGCCGTGTCCTTGGAATGTGCAGCAAATCCTCTTTCTTTGCAAACCGCGGTTAGTGTGCAGTGCAGGTCCACTCTCCCCTTGCCAGATGGAGTGGGAAAGCTTTTCGCTAAGATAGAGACGACTAGAGAGGGCAGAAGCGCGCTCCGGAGCTATCCGGAGGAAAGTGCCGCTTCCCGGCGTCTTTCGGCTTGAAGCGGCGCTCCGGAGCGCTGCGCTGCCGCTCTACTGAGCTGTGCGCGAATTAGCCGCTTCTTCGCCTCCGAGAGGCAGAGATCGCGGTTGCTTGGAAGAGGCGAAGAACGAAGCCGCAAAGAAGCGGGCTTGTGTGCGAAGCCTTCCGACTGCTGGAGGACGGTGGCTGCCGCTCTCCTGCCTCTTGAATTCACTCTCGGCAAGCGAATGGAAAGCGTTCCAGGACAACTTGCCTGGGTTTTGACTTGGTCCTGATGCGTCCCACCTTGGCAAGTCTTGCTCGTCGCCAGAGGCTCCGAGATGCACAGAAGACGGTGGCAGCTGCTGAAAAGAAGGGCAGCGGTGAGTTTGTCGACAAGCAAGAACATAGGCAGCTGCCTGTGCTTGGGAAGGAGCAGCTGCCTGGTTTTGGCAATTGCCCTTCACAGCGCCCAGAAGCCCGGTGCTCTGCTGCTTTGTTTTTCGCAGTCAGTCAATTGCACACTAGTGAAGCTGAGCCAGGCTCTTCAGCTTTGCTGCTTTTGAGCATCTGTGCTCCACTTATGCTCTGTGACATCTCTCGAGGTGGTTTGCCTCGCCCAGGCTGGCAAGTGCCCGCTAGTACCTAGAGCTGGGCAGGAGAGGGCAGAGAGCACTTCCATCTGACAGCAGGTTGCAGATTGCCTCGGAAAGAGCCGTGTCCTTGGAATGTGCAGCAAATTCTCTTTCTTTGCAAACCGCGGTTAGTGTGCAGTGCAGGTCCACCTCTCCCTTGCCAAATGGAGTGGGAAAGCTTTTCGCTAAGATAGAGACGACTAGAGAGGCAGAAGCGCGGCTCCGGAGCTATCCGGAGGAAAGTGCCGCTTCCCGGCGTCTTTCGGCTTGAAGCGGCGCTCCGGAGCGCTGCGCTGCCGCTCTACTGAGCTGTGCGCGAATTAGCCGCTTCTTCGCCTCCGAGAAGCAGAGATCGCGGTTGCTTGGAAGAGGCGAAGAACGAAGCCGCAAAGAAGCGGGCTTGCGTGCGAAGCCTTCCGACTGCTGGAGGACGGTGGCTGCCGCTCTCCTGCCTCTTGAATTCACTCTCGGCAAGCGAATGGAAAGCGTTCCAGGACAACTTGCCTGGGTTTTTTACTGGGTCCTGATGCGTCCCACCTTGGCAAGTCTTGCTCGTCGCCAGAGGCTCCGAGATGCACAGAAGACGGTGGCAGCTGCTGAAAAGAAGGGCAGCGGTGAGTTTGTCGACCAGCAAGAACATAGGCAGCTGCCTGTGCTTGGGAAGGAGCAGCTGCCTGGTTTTTGGCAATTGCCTTCACAGCGCCCAGAAGCCCGGTGCTCTGCTGCTTTGTTTTTCGCAGTCAGTCAATTGCACACTAGTGAAGCTGAGCCAGGCTCTTCAGCTTTGCTGCTTTTGAGCATCTGTGCTCCACTTATGCTCTGTGACATCTCTCGAGGTTGTTTGCCTCGCCCAGGGCTGGCAAGTGCCCGCTAGTACCTAGAGCTGGGCAGGAGAGGGCAGAGAGCACTTCCATCTGACAGCAGGTTGCAGATTGCCTCGGAAAGAGCCGTGTCCTTGGAATGTGCAGCAAATCCTCTTTCTTTGCAAACCGCGGTTAGTGTGCAGTGCAGGTCCACTCTCCCCTTGCCAAATGGAGTGGGAAAGCTTTTCGCTAAGATAGAGACGACTAGAGAGGCAGAAGCGCGGCTCCGGAGCTATCCGGAGGAAAGTGCCGCTTCCCCGGCATCTTTCGGCTTGAAGCGGCGCTCCGGAGCGCTGCGCTGCCGCTCTACTGAGCTGTGCGCGAATTAGCCTCTTCTTCGCCTCCGAGAAGCAGAGATCGCGGTTGCTTGGAAGAGGCGAAGAACGAAGCCGCAAAGAAGCGGGCTTGCGTGCGAAGCCTTCCGACTGCTGGAGGACGGTGGCTGCCGCTCTCCTGCCTCTTGAATTCACTCTCGGCAAGCGAATGGAAAGCGTTCCAGGACAACTTGCCTGGGTTTTTACTGGGTCCTGATGCGTCCCACCTTGGCAAGTCTTGCTCGTCGCCAGAGGCTCCGAGATGCACAGAAGACGGTGGCAGCTGCTGAAAAGAAGGGCAGCGGTGAGTTTGTCGACAAGCAAGAACATAGGCAGCTGCCTGTGCTTGGGAAGGAGCAGCTGCCTGGTTTTGGCAATTGCCTTCACAGCGCCCAGAAGCCCGGTGCTCTGCTGCTTTGTTTTTCGCAGTCAGTCAATTGCACACTAGTGAAGCTGAGCCAGGCTCTTCAGCTTTGCTGCTTTTGAGCATCTGTGCTCCACTTATGCTCTGTGACATCTCTCGAGGTTGTTTGCCTCGCCCAGGCTGGCAAGTGCCCGCTCGTACCTAGAGCTGGGCAGGAGAGGGCAGAGAGCACTTCCATCTGACAGCAGGTTGCAGATTGCCTCGGAAAGAGCCGTGTCCTTGGAATGTGCAGCAAATCCTCTTTCTTTGCAAACCGCGGTTAGTGTGCAGTGCAGGTCCACTCTCCCCTTGCCAAATGGAGTGGGAAAGCTTTTCGCTAAGATAGAGACGACTAGAGAGGCAGAAGCGCGGCTCCGGAGCTATCCGGAGGAAAGTGCCGCTTCCCGGCGTCTTTCGGCTTGAAGCGGCGCTCCGGAGCGCTGCGCTGCCGCTCTACTGAGCTGTGCGCGAATTAGCCGCTTCTTCGCCTCCGAGAGGCAGAGATCGCGGTTGCTTGGAAGAGGCGAAGAACGAAGCCGCAAAGAAGCGGGCTTGCATGCGAAGCCTTCCGACTGCTGGAGGACGGTGGCTGCCGCTCTCCTGCCTCTTGAATTCACTCTCGGCAAGCGAATGGAAAGCGTTCCAGGAAAACTTGCCTGGGTTTTGACTTGGTCCTGATGCGTCCCACCTTGGCAAGTCTTGCTCGTCGCCAGAGGCTCCGAGATGCACAGAAGACGGTGGCAGCTGCTGAAAAGAAGGGCAGCGGTGAGTTTGTCGACAAGCAAGAACATAGGCAGCTGCCTGTGCTTGGGAAGGAGCAGCTGCCTGGTTTTGGCAATTGCCTTCACAGCGCCCAGAAGCCCGGTGCTCTGCTGCTTTGTTTTTCGCAGTCAGTCAATTGCACACTAGTGAAGCTGAGCCAGGCTCTTCAGCTTTGCTGCTTTTGAGCATCTGTGCTCCACTTATGCTCTGTGACATCTCTCGAGGTGGTTTGCCTCGCCCAGGCTGGCAAGTGCCCGCTAGTACCTAGAGCTGGGCAGGAGAGGGCAGAGAGCACTTCCATCTGACAGCAGGTTGCAGATTGCCTCGGAAAGAGCCGTGTCCTTGGAATGTGCAGCAAATCCTCTTTCTTTGCAAACCGCGGTTAGTGTGCAGTGCAGGTCCACTCTCCCCTTGCCAGATGGAGTGGGAAAGCTTTTCGCTAAGATAGAGACGACTAGAGAGGCAGAAGCGCGGCTCCGGAGCTATCCGGAGGAAAGTGCCGCTTCCCCGGCGTCTTTCGGCTTGAAGCGGCGCTCCGGAGCGCTGCGCTGCCGCTCTACTGAGCTGTGCGCGAATTAGCCGCTTCTTCGCCTCCGAGAGGCAGAGATCGCGGTTGCTTGGAAGAGGCGAAGAACGAAGCCGCAAAGAAGCGGGCTTGTGTGCGAAGCCTTCCGACTGCTGGAGGACGGTGGCTGCCGCTCTCCTGCCTCTTGAATTCACTCTCGGCAAGCGAATGGAAAGCGTTCCAGGACAACTTGCCTGGGTTTTGACTTGGTCCTGATGCGTCCCACCTTGGCAAGTCTTGCTCGTCGCCAGAGGCTCCGAGATGCACAGAAGACGGCAGCTGCTGAAAAGAAGGGCAGCGGTGAGTTTGTCGACAAGCAAGAACATAGGCAGCTGCCTGTGCTTGGGAAGGAGCAGCTGCCTGGTTTTGGCAATTGCCTTCACAGCGCCCAGAAGCCCGGTGCTCTGCTGCTTTGTTTTTCGCAGTCAGTCAATTGCACACTAGTGAAGCTGAGCCAGGCTCTTCAGCTTTGCTGCTTTTGAGCATCTGTGCTCCACTTATGCTCTGTGACATCTCTCGAGGTGGTTTGCCTCGCCCAGGCTGGCAAGTGCCCGCTAGTACCTAGAGCTGGGCAGGAGAGGGCAGAGAGCACTTCCATCTGACAGCAGGTTGCAGATTGCCTCGGAAAGAGCCGTGTCCTTGGAATGTGCAGCAAATCCTCTTTCTTTGCAAACCGCGGTTAGTGTGCAGTGCAGGTCCACTCTCCCCTTGCCAAATGGAGTGGGAAAGCTTTTCGCTAAGATAGAGACGACTAGAGAGGCAGAAGCGCGGCTCCGGAGCTATCCGGAGGAAAGTGCCGCTTCCCGGCGTCTTTCGGCTTGAAGCGGCGCTCCGGAGCGCTGCGCTGCCGCTCTACTGAGCTGTGCGCGAATTAGCCGCTTCTTCGCCTCCGAGAGGCAGAGATCGCGGTTGCTTGGAAGAGGCGAAGAACGAAGCCGCAAAGAAGCGGGCTTGCGTGCGAAGCCTTCCGACTGCTGGAGGACGGTGGCTGCCGCTCTCCTGCCTCTTGAATTCACTCTCGGCAAGCGAATGGAAAGCGTTCCAGGACAACTTGCCTGGGTTTTTACTGGGTCCTGATGCGTCCCACCTTGGCAAGTCTTGCTCGTCGCCAGAGGCTCCGAGATGCACAGAAGACGGTGGCAGCTGCTGAAAAGAAGGGCAGCGGTGAGTTTGTCGACAAGCAAGAACATAGGCAGCTGCCTGTGCTTGGGAAGGAGCAGCTGCCTGGTTTTGGCAATTGCCTTCACAGCGCCCAGAAGCCCGGTGCTCTGCTGCTTTGTTTTTCGCAGTCAGTCAATTGCACACTAGTGAAGCTGAGCCAGGCTCTTCAGCTTTGCTGCTTTTGAGCATCTGTGCTCCACTTATGCTCTGTGACATCTCTCGAGGTGGTTTGCCTCGCCCAGGCTGGCAAGTGCCCGCTAGTACCTAGAGCTGGGCAGGAGAGGGCAGAGAGCACTTCCATCTGACAGCAGGTTGCAGATTGCCTCGGAAAGAGCCGTGTCCTTGGAATGTGCAGCAAATCCTCGTTCTTTGCAAACCGCGGTTAGTGTGCAGTGCAGGTCCACTCTCCCCTTGCCAAATGGAGTGGGAAAGCTTTTCGCTAAGATAGAGACGACTAGAGAGGCAGAAGCGCGGCTCCGGAGCTATCCGGAGGAAAGTGCCGCTTCCCGGCGTCTTTCGGCTTGAAGCGGCGCTCCGGAGCGCTGCGCTGCCGCTCTACTGAGCTGTGCGCGAATTAGCCGCTTCTTCGCCTCCGAGAGGCAGAGATCGCGGTTGCTTGGAAGAGGCGAAGAACGAAGCCGCAAAGAAGCGGGCTTGCGTGCGAAGCCTTCCGACTGCTGGAGGACGGTGGCTGCCGCTCTCCTGCCTCTTGAATTCACTCTCGGCAAGCGAATGGAAAGCGTTCCAGGACAACTTGCCTGGGTTTTGACTTGGTCCTGATGCGTCCCACCTTGGCAAGTCTTGCTCGTCGCCAGAGGCTCCGAGATGCACAGAAGACGGTGGCAGCTGCTGAAAAGAAGGGCAGCGGTGAGTTTGTCGACAAGCAAGAACATAGGCAGCTGCCTGTGCTTGGGAAGGAGCAGCTGCCTGGTTTTGGCAATTGCCTTCACAGCGCCCAGAAGCCCTGTGCTCTGCTGCTTTGTTTTTCGCAGTCAGTCAATTGCACACTAGTGAAGCTGAGCCAGGCTCTTCAGCTTTGCTGCTTTTGAGCATCTGTGCTCCACTTATGCTCTGTGACATCTCTCGAGGTGGTTTGCCTCGCCCAGGCTGGCAAGTGCCCGCTAGTACCTAGAGCTGGGCAGGAGAGGGCAGAGAGCACTTCCATCTGACAGCAGGTTGCAGATTGCCTCGGAAAGAGCCGTGTCCTTGGAATGTGCAGCAAATCCTCTTTCTTTGCAAACCGCGGTTAGTGTGCAGTGCAGGTCCACTCTCCCCTTGCCAAATGGAGTGGGAAAGCTTTTCGCTAAGATAGAGACGACTAGAGAGGCAGAAGCGCGGCTCCGGAGCTATCCGGAGGAAAGTGCCGCTTCCCCGGCGTCTTTCGGCTTGAAGCGGCGCTCCGGAGCGCTGCGCTGCCGCTCTACTGAGCTGTGCGCGAATTAGCCGCTTCTTCGCCTCCGAGAGGCAGAGATCGCGGTTGCTTGGAAGAGGCGAAGAACGAAGCCGCAAAGAAGCGGGCTTGCGTGCGAAGCCTTCCGACTGCTGGAGGACGGTGGCTGCCGCTCTCCTGCCTCTTGAATTCACTCTCGGCAAGCGAATGGAAAGCGTTCCAGGACAACTTGCCTGCGTTTTGACTTGGTCCTGATGCGTCCCACCTTGGCAAGTCTTGCTCGTCGCCAGAGGCTCCGAGATGCACAGAAGACGGTGGCAGCTGCTGAAAAGAAGGGCAGCGGTGAGTTTGTCGACAAGCAAGAACATAGGCAGCTGCCTGTGCTTGGGAAGGAGCAGCTGCCTGGTTTTGGCAATTGCCTTCACAGCGCCCAGAAGCCCGGTGCTCTGCTGCTTTGTTTTTCGCAGTCAGTCAATTGCACACTAGTGAAGCTGAGCCAGGCTCTTCAGCTTTGCTGCTTTTGAGCATCTGTGCTCCACTTATGCTCTGTGACATCTCTCGAGGTGGTTTGCCTCGCCCAGGCTGGCAAGTGCCCGCTAGTAGCTAGAGCTGGGCAGGAGAGGGCAGAGAGCACTTCCATCTGACAGCAGGTTGCAGATTGCCTCGGAAAGAGCCGTGTCCTTGGAATGTGCAGCAAATCCTCGTTCTTTGCAAACCGCGGTTAGTGTGCAGTGCAGGTCCACTCTCCCCTTGCCAAATGGAGTGGGAAAGCTTTTCGCTAAGATAGAGACGACTAGAGAGGCAGAAGCGCGGCTCCGGAGCTATCCGGAGGAAAGTGCCGCTTCCCGGCGTCTTTCGGCTTGAAGCGGCGCTCCGGAGCGCTGCGCTGCCGCTCTACTGAGCTGTGCGCGAATTAGCCGCTTCTTCGCCTCCGAGAGGCAGAGATCGCGGTTGCTTGGAAGAGGCGAAGAACGAAGCTGCAAAGAAGCGGGCTTGCGTGCGAAGCCTTCCGACTGCTGGAGGACGGTGGCTGCCGCTCTCCTGCCTGTTGAATTCACTCTCGGCAAGCGAATGGAAAGCGTTCCAGGACAACTTGCCTGGGTTTTGACTTGGTCCTGATGCGTCCCACCTTGGCAAGTCTTGCTCGTCGCCAGAGGCTCCGAGATGCACAGAAGACGGTGGCAGCTGCTGAAAAGAAGGGCAGCGGTGAGTTTGTCGACAAGCAAGAACATAGGCAGCTGCCTGTGCTTGGGAAGGAGCAGCTGCCTGGTTTTGGCAATTGCCTTCACAGCGCCCAGAAGCCCGGTGCTCTGCTGCTTTGTTTTTCGCAGTCAGTCAATTGCACACTAGTGAAGCTGAGCCAGGCTCTTCAGCTTTGCTGCTTTTGAGCATCTGTGCTCCACTTATGCTCTGTGACATCTCTCGAGGTGGTTTGCCTCGGCCAGGCTGGCAAGTGCCCGCTAGTACCTAGAGCTGGGCAGGAGAGGGCAGAGAGCACTTCCATCTGACAGCAGGTTGCAGATTGCCTCGGAAAGAGCCGTGTCCTTGGAATGTGCAGCAAATCCTCTTTCTTTGCAAACCGCGGTTAGTGTGCAGTGCAGGTCCACTCTCCCCTTGCCAAATGGAGTGGGAAAGCTTTTCGCTAAGATAGAGACGACTAGAGAGGCAGAAGCGCGGCTCCGGAGCTATCCGGAGGAAAGTGCCGCTTCCCGGCGTCTTTCGGCTTGAAGCGGCGCTCCGGAGCGCTGCGCTGCCGCTCTACTGAGCTGTGCGCGAATTAGCCGCTTCTTCGCCTCCGAGAGGCAGAGATCGCGGTTGCTTGGAAGAGGCGAAGAACGAAGCCGCAAAGAAGCGGGCTTGCGTGCGAAGCCTTCCGACTGCTGGAGGACGGTGGCTGCCGCTCTCCTGCCTCTTGAATTCACTCTCGGCAAGCGAATGGAAAGCGTTCCAGGACAACTTGCCTGGGTTTTGACTTGGTCCTGATGCGTCCCACCTTGGCAAGTCTTGCTCGTCGCCAGAGGCTCCGAGATGCACAGAAGACGGTGGCAGCTGCTGAAAAGAAGGGCAGCGGTGAGTTTGTCGACAAGCAAGAACATAGGCATCTGCCTGTGCTTGGGAAGGAGCAGCTGCCTGGTTTTGGCAATTGCCTTCACAGCGCCCAGAAGCCCGGTGCTCTGCTGCTTTGTTTTTCGCAGTCAGTCAATTGCACACTAGTGAAGCTGAGCCAGGCTCTTCAGCTTTGCTGCTTTTGAGCATCTGTGCTCCACTTATGCTCTGTGACATCTCTCGAGGTGGTTTGCCTCGGCCAGGCTGGCAAGTGCCCGCTAGTACCTAGAGCTGGGCAGGAGAGGGCAGAGAGCACTTCCATCTGACAGCAGGTTGCAGATTGCCTCGGAAAGAGCCGTGTCCTTGGAATGTGCAGCAAATCCTCTTTCTTTGCAAACCGCGGTTAGTGTGCAGTGCAGGTCCACTCTCCCCTTGCCAAATGGAGTGGGAAAGCTTTTCGCTAAGATAGAGACGACTAGAGAGGCAGAAGCGCGGCTCCGGAGCTATCCGGAGGAAAGTGCCGCTTCCCGGCGTCTTTCGGCTTGAAGCGGCGCTCCGGAGCGCTGCGCTGCCGCTCTACTGAGCTGTGCGCGAATTAGCCGCTTCTTCGCCTCCGAGAGGCAGAGATCGCGGTTGCTTGGAAGAGGCGAAGAACGAAGCCGCAAAGAAGCGGGCTTGCGTGCGAAGCCTTCCGACTGCTGGAGGACGGTGGCTGCCGCTCTCCTGCCTCTTGAATTCACTCTCGGCAAGCGAATGGAAAGCGTTCCAGGACAACTTGCCTGGGTTTTGACTTGGTCCTGATGCGTCCCACCTTGGCAAGTCTTGCTCGTCGCCAGAGGCTCCGAGATGCACAGAAGACGGTGGCAGCTGCTGAAAAGAAGGGCAGCGGTGAGTTTGTCGACCAGCAAGAACATAGGCAGCTGCCTGTGCTTGGGAAGGAGCAGCTGCCTGGTTTTGGCAATTGCCTTCACAGCGCCCAGAAGCCCGGTGCTCTGCTGCTTTGTTTTTCGCAGTCAGTCAATTGCACACTAGTGAAGCTGAGCCAGGCTCTTCAGCTTTGCTGCTTTTGAGCATCTGTGCTCCACTTATGCTCTGTGACATCTCTCGAGGTGGTTTGCCTCGGCCAGGCTGGCAAGTGCCCGCTAGTAGCTAGAGCTGGGCAGGAGAGGGCAGAGAGCACTTCCATCTGACAGCAGGTTGCAGATTGCCTCGGAAAGAGCCGTGTCCTTGGAATGTGCAGCAAATCCTCTTTCTTTGCAAACCGCGGTTAGTGTGCAGTGCAGGTCCACTCTCCCCTTGCCAAATGGAGTGGGAAAGCTTTTCGCTAAGATAGAGACGACTAGAGAGGCAGAAGCGCGGCTCCGGAGCTATCCGGAGGAAAGTGCCGCTTCCCCGGCGTCTTTCGGCTTGAAGCGGCGCTCCGGAGCGCTGCGCTGCCGCTCTACTGAGCTGTGCGCGAATTAGCCGCTTCTTCGCCTCCGAGAGGCAGAGATCGCGGTTGCTTGGAAGAGGCGAAGAACGAAGCCGCAAAGAAGCGGGCTTGCATGCGAAGCCTTCCGACTGCTGGAGGACGGTGGCTGCCGCTCTCCTGCCTCTTGAATTCACTCTCGGCAAGCGAATGGAAAGCGTTCCAGGACAACTTGCCTGGGTTTTGACTTGGTCCTGATGCGTCCCACCTTGGCAAGTCTTGCTCGTCGCCAGAGGGCTCCGAGATGCACAGAAGACGGTGGCAGCTGCTGAAAAGAAGGGCAGCGGTGAGTTTGTCGACAAGCAAGAACATAGGCAGCTGCCTGTGCTTGGGAAGGAGCAGCTGCCTGGTTTTGGCAATTGCCTTCACAGCGCCCAGAAGCCCGGTGCTCTGCTGCTTTGTTTTTCGCAGTCAGTCAATTGCACACTAGTGAAGCTGAGCCAGGCTCTTCAGCTTTGCTGCTTTTGAGCATCTGTGCTCCACTTATGCTCTGTGACATCTCTCGAGGTGGTTTGCCTCGCCCAGGCTGGAAAGTGCCCGCTAGTACCTAGAGCTGGGCAGGAGAGGGCAGAGAGCACTTCCATCTGACAGCAGGTTGCAGATTGCCTCGGAAAGAGCCGTGTCCTTGGAATGTGCAGCAAATCCTCTTTCTTTGCAAACCGCGGTTAGTGTGCAGTGCAGGTCCACTCTCCCCCTTGCCAAATGGAGTGGGAAAGCTTTTCGCTAAGATAGAGACGACTAGAGAGGCAGAAGCGCGGCTCCGGAGCTATCCGGAGGAAAGTGCCGCTTCCCGGCGTCTTTCGGCTTGAAGCGGCGCTCCGGAGCGCTGCGCTGCCGCTCTACTGAGCTGTGCGCGAATTAGCCGCTTCTTCGCCTCCGAGAGGCAGAGATCGCGGTTGCTTGGAAGAGGCGAAGAACGAAGCCGCAAAGAAGCGGGCTTGCGTGCGAAGCCTTCCGACTGCTGGAGGACGGTGGCTGCCGCTCTCCTGCCTCTTGAATTCACTCTCGGCAAGCGAATGGAAAGCGTTCCAGGACAACTTGCCTGGGTTTTGACTTGGTCCTGATGCGTCCCACCTTGGCAAGTCTTGCTCGTCGCCAGAGGCTCCGAGATGCACAGAAGACGGTGGCAGCTGCTGAAAAGAAGGGCAGCGGTGAGTTTGTCGACAAGCAAGAACATAGGCAGCTGCCTGTGCTTGGGAAGGAGCAGCTGCCTGGTTTTGGCAATTGCCTTCACAGCGCCCAGAAGCCCGGTGCTCTGCTGCTTTGTTTTTCGCAGTCAGTCAATTGCACACTAGTGAAGCTGAGCCAGGCTCTTCAGCTTTGCTGCTTTTGAGCATCTGTGCTCCACTTATGCTCTGTGACATCTCTCGAGGTGGTTTGCCTCGGCCAGGCTGGCAAGTGCCCGCTAGTACCTAGAGCTGGGCAGGAGAGGGCAGAGAGCACTTCCATCTGACAGCAGGTTGCAGATTGCCTCGGAAAGAGCCGTGTCCTTGGAATGTGCAGCAAATCCTCTTTCTTTGCAAACCGCGGTTAGTGTGCAGTGCAGGTCCACTCTCCCCTTGCCCAGATGGAGTGGGAAAGCTTTTCGCTAAGATAGAGACGACTAGAGAGGCAGAAGCGCGGCTCCGGAGCTATCCGGAGGAAAGTGCCGCTTCCCGGCGTCTTTCGGCTTGAAGCGGCGCTCCGGAGCGCTGCGCTGCCGCTCTACTGAGCTGTGCGCGAATTAGCCGCTTCTTCGCCTCCGAGAGGCAGAGATCGCGGTTGCTTGGAAGAGGCGAAGAACGAAGCCGCAAAGAAGCGGGCTTGCGTGCGAAGCCTTCCGACTGCTGGAGGACGGTGGCTGCCGCTCTCCTGCCTCTTGAATTCACTCTCGGCAAGCGAATGGAAAGCGTTCCAGGACAACTTGCCTGGGTTTTTTACTGGGTCCTGATGCGTCCCACCTTGGCAAGTCTTGCTCGTCGCCAGAGGCTCCGAGATGCACAGAAGACGGTGGCAGCTGCTGAAAAGAAGGGCAGCGGTGAGTTTGTCGACAAGCAAGAACATAGGCAGCTGCCTGTGCTTGGGAAGGAGCAGCTGCCTGGTTTTGGCAATTGCCTTCACAGCGCCCAGAAGCCCGGTGCTCTGCTGCTTTGTTTTTCGCAGTCAGTCAATTGCACACTAGTGAAGCTGAGCCAGGCTCTTCAGCTTTGCTGCTTTTGAGCATCTGTGCTCCACTTATGCTCTGTGACATCTCTCGAGGTGGTTTGCCTCGGCCAGGCTGGCAAGTGCCCGCTAGTACCTAGAGCTGGGCAGGAGAGGGCAGAGAGCACTTCCATCTGACAGCAGGTTGCAGATTGCCTCGGAAAGAGCCGTGTCCTTGGAATGTGCAGCAAATCCTCTTTCTTTGCAAACCGCGGTTAGTGTGCAGTGCAGGTCCACTCTCCCCTTGCCAAATGGAGTGGGAAAGCTTTTCGCTAAGATAGAGACGACTAGAGAGGCAGAAGCGCGGCTCCGGAGCTATCCGGAGGAAAGTGCCGCTTCCCCGGCGTCTTTCGGCTTGAAGCGGCGCTCCGGAGCGCTGCGCTGCCGCTCTACTGAGCTGTGCGCGAATTAGCCGCTTCTTCGCCTCCGAGAGGCAGAGATCGCGGTTGCTTGGAAGAGGCGAAGAACGAAGCCGCAAAGAAGCGGGCTTGCGTGCGAAGCCCTTCCGACTGCTGGAGGACGGTGGCTGCCGCTCTCCTGCCTCTTGAATTCACTCTCGGCAAGCGAATGGAAAGCGTTCCAGGACAACTTGCCTGGGTTTTGACTTGGTCCTGATGCGTCCCACCTTGGCAAGTCTTGCTCGTCGCCAGAGGCTCCGAGATGCACAGAAGACGGTGGCAGCTGCTGAAAAGAAGGGCAGCGGTGAGTTTGTCGACAAGCAAGAACATAGGCAGCTGCCTGTGCTTGGGAAGGAGCAGCTGCCTGGTTTTGGCAATTGCCTTCACAGCGCCCAGAAGCCCGGTGCTCTGCTGCTTTGTTTTTCGCAGTCAGTCAATTGCACACTAGTGAAGCTGAGCCAGGCTCTTCAGCTTTGCTGCTTTTGAGCATCTGTGCTCCACTTATGCTCTGTGACATCTCTCGAGGTGGTTTGCCTCGGCCAGGCTGGCAAGTGCCCGCTAGTACCTAGAGCTGGGCAGGAGAGGGCAGAGAGCACTTCCATCTGACAGCAGGTTGCAGATTGCCTCGGAAAGAGCCGTGTCCTTGGAATGTGCAGCGAATCCTCTTTCTTTGCAAACCGCGGTTAGTGTGCAGTGCAGGTCCACTCTCCCCTTGCCAAATGGAGTGGGAAAGCTTTTTGCTAAGATAGAGACGACTAGAGAGGCAGAAGCGCGGCTCCGGAGCTATCCGGAGGAAAGTGCCGCTTCCCGGCGTCTTTCGGCTTGAAGCGGCGCTCCGGAGCGCTGCGCTGCCGCTCTACTGAGCTGTGCGCTGAATTAGCCGCTTCTTCGCCTCCGAGAGGCAGAGATCGCGGTTGCTTGGAAGAGGCGAAGAACGAAGCCGCAAAGAAGCGGGCTTGCGTGCCAAGCCTTCCGACTGCTGGAGGACGGTGGCTGCCGCTCTCCTGCCTCTTGAATTCACTCTCGGCAAGCGAATGGAAAGCGTTCCAGGACAACTTGCCTGGGTTTTTACTGGGTCCTGATGCGTCCCACCTTGGCAAGTCTTGCTCGTCGCCAGAGGCTCCGAGATGCACAGAAGACGGTGGCAGCTGCTGAAAAGAAGGGCAGCGGTGAGTTTGTCGACAAGCAAGAACATAGGCAGCTGCCTGTGCTTGGGAAGGAGCAGCTGCCTGGTTTTGGCAATTGCCTTCACAGCGCCCAGAAGCCCGGTGCTCTGCTGCTTTGTTTTTCGCAGTCAGTCAATTGCACACTAGTGAAGCTGAGCCAGGCTCTTCAGCTTTGCTGCTTTTGAGCATCTGTGCTCCACTTATGCTCTGTGACATCTCTCGAGGTGGTTTGCCTCGGCCAGGCTGGCAAGTGCCCGCTAGTACCTAGAGCTGGGCAGGAGAGGGCAGAGAGCACTTCCATCTGACAGCAGGTTGCAGATTGCCTCGGAAAGAGCCGTGTCCTTGGAATGTGCAGCAAATCCTCTTTCTTTGCAAACCGCGGTTAGTGTGCAGTGCAGGTCCACTCTCCCCTTGCCAGATGGAGTGGGAAAGCTTTTCGCTAAGATAGAGACGACTAGAGAGGCAGAAGCGCGGCTCCGGAGCTATCCGGAGGAAAGTGCCGCTTCCCGGCGTCTTTCGGCTTGAAGCGGCGCTCCGGAGCGCTGCGCTGCCGCTCTACTGAGCTGTGCGCGAATTAGCCGCTTCTTCGCCTCCGAGAGGCAGAGATCGCGGTTGCTTGGAAGAGGCGAAGAACGAAGCCGCAAAGAAGCGGGCTTGCGTGCGAAGCCTTCCGACTGCTGGAGGACGGTGGCTGCCGCCTCTCTCCTGCCTCTTGAATTCACTCTCGGCAAGCGAATGGAAAGCGTTCCAGGACAACTTGCCTGGGTTTTTACTGGGTCCCTGATGCGTCCCCACCTTGGCAAGTCTTGCTCGTCGCCAGAGGCTCCAGAGATGCACAGAAGACGGTGGCAGCTGCTGAAAAGAAGGGCAGCGGTGAGTTTGTCGACAAGCAAGAACATAGGCAGCTGCCTGTGCTTGGGAAGGAGCAGCTGCCTGGTTTTGGCAATTGCCTTCACAGCGCCCAGAAGCCCGGTGCTCTGCTGCTTTGTTTTTCGCAGTCAGTCAATTGCACACTAGTGAAGCTGAGCCAGGCTCTTCAGCTTTGCTGCTTTTGAGCATCTGTGCTCCACTTATGCTCTGTGACATCTCTCGAGGTGGTTTGCCTCGGCCAGGCTGGCAAGTGCCCGCTAGTACCTAGAGCTGGGCAGGAGAGGGCAGAGAGCACTTCCATCTGACAGCAGGTTGCAGATTGCCTCGGAAAGAGCCGTGTCCTTGGAATGTGCAGCAAATCCTCTTTCTTTGCAAACCGCGGTTAGTGTGCAGTGCAGGTCCACTCTCCCCTTGCCAAATGGAGTGGGAAAGCTTTTCGCTAAGATAGAGACGACTAGAGAGGCAGAAGCGCGGCTCCGGAGCTATCCGGAGGAAAGTGCCGCTTCCCGGCATCTTTCGGCTTGAAGCGGCGCTCCGGAGCGCTGCGCTGCCGCTCTACTGAGCTGTGCGCGAATTAGCCTCTTCTTCGCCTCCGAGAAGCAGAGATCGCGGTTGCTTGGAAGAGGCGAAGAACGAAGCCGCAAAGAAGCGGGCTTGCGTGCCAAGCCTTCCGACTGCTGGAGGACGGTGGCTGCCGCTCTCCTGCCTCTTGAATTCACTCTCGGCAAGCGAATGGAAAGCGTTCCAGGACAACTTGCCTGGGTTTTGACTTGGTCCTGATGGCGTCCCACCTTGGCAAGTCTTGCTCGTCGCCAGAGGCTCCGAGATGCGCAGAAGACGGTGGCAGCTGCTGAAAAGAAGGGCAGCGGTGAGTTTGTCGACAAGCAAGAACATAGGCAGCTGCCTGTGCTTGGGAAGGAGCAGCTGCCTGGTTTTGGCAATTGCCTTCACAGCGCCCAAGAAGCCCGGTGCTCTGCTGCTTTGTTTTTCGCAGTCAGTCAATTGCACACTAGTGAAGCTGAGCCAGGCTCTTCAGCTTTGCTGCTTTTGAGCATCTGTGCTCCACTTATGCTCTGTGACATCTCTCGAGGTGGTTTGCCTCGGCCAGGCTGGCAAGTGCCCGCTAGTACCTAGAGCTGGGCAGGAGAGGGCAGAGAGCACTTCCATCTGACAGCAGGTTGCAGATTGCCTCGGAAAGAGCCGTGTCCTTGGAATGTGCAGCAAATCCTCTTTCTTTGCAAACCGCGGTTAGTGTGCAGTGCAGGTCCACTCTCCCCTTGCCAAATGGAGTGGGAAAGCTTTTCGCTAAGATAGAGACGACTAAGAGAGGCAGAAGCGCGGCTCCGGAGCTATCCGGAGGAAAGTGCCGCTTCCCGGCGTCTTTCGGCTTGAAGCGGCGCTCCGGAGCGCTGCGCTGCCGCTCTACTGAGCTGTGCGCGAATTAGCCGCTTCTTCGCCTCCGAGAGGCAGAGATCGCGGTTGCTTGGAAGAGGCGAAGAACGAAGCCGCAAAGAAGCGGGCTTGCGTGCCAAGCCTTCCGACTGCTGGAGGACGGTGGCTGCCGCTCTCCTGCCTCTTGAATTCACTCTCGGCAAGCGAATGGAAAGCGTTCCAGGACAACTTGCCTGGGTTTTTACTGGGTCCTGATGCGTCCCACCTTGGCAAGTCTTGCTCGTCGCCAGAGGCTCCGAGATGCACAGAAGACGGTGGCAGCTGCTGAAAAGAAGGGCAGCGGTGAGTTTGTCGACAAGCAAGAACATAGGCAGCTGCCTGTGCTTGGGAAGGAGCAGCTGCCTGGTTTTGGCAATTGCCTTCACAGCGCCCAGAAGCCCGGTGCTCTGCTGCTTTGTTTTTCGCAGTCAGTCAATTGCACACTAGTGAAGCTGAGCCAGGCTCTTCAGCTTTGCTGCTTTTGAGCATCTGTGCTCCACTTATGCTCTGTGACATCTCTCGAGGTGGTTTGCCTCGGCCAGGCTGGCAAGTGCCCGCTAGTACCTAGAGCTGGGCAGGAGAGGGCAGAGAGCACTTCCATCTGACAGCAGGTTGCAGATTGCCTCGGAAAGAGCCGTGTCCTTGGAATGTGCAGCAAATCCTCTTTCTTTGCAAACCGCGGTTAGTGTGCAGTGCAGGTCCACTCTCCCCTTGCCAGATGGAGTGGGAAAGCTTTTCGCTAAGATAGAGACGACTAGAGAGGCAGAAGCGCGGCTCCGGAGCTATCCGGAGGAAAGTGCCGCTTCCCGGCGTCTTTCGGCTTGAAGCGGCGCTCCGGAGCGCTGCGCTGCCGCTCTACTGAGCTGTGCGCGAATTAGCCGCTTCTTCGCCTCCGAGAGGCAGAGATCGCGGTTGCTTGGAAGAGGCGAAGAACGAAGCCGCAAAGAAGCGGGCTTGCGTGCGAAGCCTTCCGACTGCTGGAGGACGGTGGCTGCCGCTCTCCTGCCTCTTGAATTCACTCTCGGCAAGCGAATGGAAAGCGTTCCAGGACAACTTGCCTGGGTTTTTACTGGGTCCTGATGCGTCCCACCTTGGCAAGTCTTGCTCGTCGCCAGAGGCTCCGAGATGCACAGAAGACGGTGGCAGCTGCTGAAAAGAAGGGCAGCGGTGAGTTTGTCGACAAGCAAGAACATAGGCAGCTGCCTGTGCTTGGGAAGGAGCAGCTGCCTGGTTTTGGCAATTGCCTTCACAGCGCCCAGAAGCCCGGTGCTCTGCTGCTTTGTTTTTCGCAGTCAGTCAATTGCACACTAGTGAAGCTGAGCCAGGCTCTTCAGCTTTGCTGCTTTTGAGCATCTGTGCTCCACTTATGCTCTGTGACATCTCTCGAGGTGGTTTGCCTCGGCCAGGCTGGCAAGTGCCCGCTAGTACCTAGAGCTGGGCAGGAGAGGGCAGAGAGCACTTCCATCTGACAGCAGGTTGCAGATTGCCTCGGAAAGAGCCGTGTCCTTGGAATGTGCAGCAAATCCTCTTTCTTTGCAAACCGCGGTTAGTGTGCAGTGCAGGTCCACTCTCCCCTTGCCAAATGGAGTGGGAAAGCTTTTCGCTAAGATAGAGACGACTAGAGAGGCAGAAGCGCGGCTCCGGAGCTATCCGGAGGAAAGTGCCGCTTCCCGGCGTCTTTCGGCTTGAAGCGGCGCTCCGGAGCGCTGCGCTGCCGCTCTACTGAGCTGTGCGCGAATTAGCCTCTTCTTCGCCTCCGAGAGGCAGAGATCGCGGTTGCTTGGAAGAGGCGAAGAACGAAGCCGCAAAGAAGCGGGCTTGCGTGCGAAGCCTTCC
This sequence comes from Anomalospiza imberbis, assembly GCF_031753505.1. NCBI lineage: Eukaryota > Metazoa > Chordata > Aves > Passeriformes > Viduidae > Anomalospiza > Anomalospiza imberbis. The sequence goes on along the minus strand of NW_027100384.1, from coordinate 2,983 downwards.
GACTGCTGGAGGACGGTGGCTGCCGCTCTCCTGCCTCTTGAATTCACTCTCGGCAAGCGAATGGAAAGCGTTCCAGGACAACTTGCCTGGGTTTTGACTTGGTCCTGATGCGTCCCACCTTGGCAAGTCTTGCTCGTCGCCAGAGGCTCCGAGATGCACAGAAGACGGTGGCAGCTGCTGAAAAGAAGGGCAGCGGTGAGTTTGTCGACAAGCAAGAACATAGGCAGCTGCCTGTGCTTGGGAAGGAGCAGCTGCCTGGTTTTGGCAATTGCCTTCACAGCGCCCAGAAGCCCGGTGCTCTGCTGCTTTGTTTTTCGCAGTCAGTCAATTGCACACTAGTGAAGCTGAGCCAGGCTCTTCAGCTTTGCTGCTTTTGAGCATCTGTGCTCCACTTATGCTCTGTGACATCTCTCGAGGTGGTTTGCCTCGGCCAGGCTGGCAAGTGCCCGCTAGTACCTAGAGCTGGGCAGGAGAGGGCAGAGAGCACTTCCATCTGACAGCAGGTTGCAGATTGCCTCGGAAAGAGCCGTGTCCTTGGAATGTGCAGCGAATCCTCTTTCTTTGCAAACCGCGGTTAGTGTGCAGTGCAGGTCCACTCTCCCCTTGCCAAATGGAGTGGGAAAGCTTTTTGCTAAGATAGAGACGACTAGAGAGGCAGAAGCGCGGCTCCGGAGCTATCCGGAGGAAAGTGCCGCTTCCCGGCGTCTTTCGGCTTGAAGCGGCGCTCCGGAGCGCTGCGCTGCCGCTCTACTGAGCTGTGCGCGAATTAGCCGCTTCTTCGCCTCCGAGAGGCAGAGATCGCGGTTGCTTGGAAGAGGCGAAGAACGAAGCCGCAAAGAAGCGGGCTTGCGTGCGAAGCCTTCCGACTGCTGGAGGACGGTGGCTGCCGCTCTCCTGCCTCTTGAATTCACTCTCGGCAAGCGAATGGAAAGCGTTCCAGGACAACTTGCCTGGGTTTTTACTGGGTCCTGATGCGTCCCACCTTGGCAAGTCTTGCTCGTCGCCAGAGGCTCCGAGATGCACAGAAGACGGTGGCAGCTGCTGAAAAGAAGGGCAGCGGTGAGTTTGTCGACAAGCAAGAACATAGGCAGCTGCCTGTGCTTGGGAAGGAGCAGCTGCCTGGTTTTGGCAATTGCCTTCACAGCGCCCAGAAGCCCGGTGCTCTGCTGCTTTGTTTTTCGCAGTCAGTCAATTGCACACTAGTGAAGCTGAGCCAGGCTCTTCAGCTTTGCTGCTTTTGAGCATCTGTGCTCCACTTATGCTCTGTGACATCTCTCGAGGTGGTTTGCCTCGGCCAGGCTGGCAAGTGCCCGCTAGTACCTAGAGCTGGGCAGGAGAGGGCAGAGAGCACTTCCATCTGACAGCAGGTTGCAGATTGCCTCGGAAAGAGCCGTGTCCTTGGAATGTGCAGCAAATCCTCTTTCTTTGCAAACCGCGGTTAGTGTGCAGTGCAGGTCCACTCTCCCCTTGCCAGATGGAGTGGGAAAGCTTTTCGCTAAGATAGAGACGACTAGAGAGGCAGAAGCGCGGCTCCGGAGCTATCCGGAGGAAAGTGCCGCTTCCCGGCGTCTTTCGGCTTGAAGCGGCGCTCCGGAGCGCTGCGCTGCCGCTCTACTGAGCTGTGCGCGAATTAGCCGCTTCTTCGCCTCCGAGAGGCAGAGATCGCGGTTGCTTGGAAGAGGCGAAGAACGAAGCCGCAAAGAAGCGGGCTTGCGTGCGAAGCCTTCCGACTGCTGGAGGACGGTGGCTGCCGCTCTCCTGCCTCTTGAATTCACTCTCGGCAAGCGAATGGAAAGCGTTCCAGGACAACTTGCCTGGGTTTTTACTGGGTCCTGATGCGTCCCACCTTGGCAAGTCTTGCTCGTCGCCAGAGGCTCCGAGATGCACAGAAGACGGTGGCAGCTGCTGAAAAGAAGGGCAGCGGTGAGTTTGTCGACAAGCAAGAACATAGGCAGCTGCCTGTGCTTGGGAAGGAGCAGCTGCCTGGTTTTGGCAATTGCCTTCACAGCGCCCAGAAGCCCGGTGCTCTGCTGCTTTGTTTTTCGCAGTCAGTCAATTGCACACTAGTGAAGCTGAGCCAGGCTCTTCAGCTTTGCTGCTTTTGAGCATCTGTGCTCCACTTATGCTCTGTGACATCTCTCGAGGTGGTTTGCCTCGGCCAGGCTGGCAAGTGCCCGCTAGTACCTAGAGCTGGGCAGGAGAGGGCAGAGAGCACTTCCATCTGACAGCAGGTTGCAGATTGCCTCGGAAAGAGCCGTGTCCTTGGAATGTGCAGCAAATCCTCTTTCTTTGCAAACCGCGGTTAGTGTGCAGTGCAGGTCCACTCTCCCCTTGCCAGATGGAGTGGGAAAGCTTTTCGCTAAGATAGAGACGACTAGAGAGGCAGAAGCGCGGCTCCGGAGCTATCCGGAGGAAAGTGCCGCTTCCCGGCGTCTTTCGGCTTGAAGCGGCGCTCCGGAGCGCTGCGCTGCCGCTCTACTGAGCTGTGCGCGAATTAGCCGCTTCTTCGCCTCCGAGAGGCAGAGATCGCGGTTGCTTGGAAGAGGCGAAGAACGAAGCCGCAAAGAAGCGGGCTTGCGTGCGAAGCCTTCCGACTGCTGGAGGACGGTGGCTGCCGCTCTCCTGCCTCTTGAATTCACTCTCGGCAAGCGAATGGAAAGCGTTCCAGGACAACTTGCCTGGGTTTTTACTGGGTCCTGATGCGTCCCACCTTGGCAAGTCTTGCTCGTCGCCAGAGGCTCCGAGATGCACAGAAGACGGTGGCAGCTGCTGAAAAGAAGGGCAGCGGTGAGTTTGTCGACAAGCAAGAACATAGGCAGCTGCCTGTGCTTGGGAAGGAGCAGCTGCCTGGTTTTGGCAATTGCCTTCACAGCGCCCAGAAGCCCGGTGCTCTGCTGCTTTGTTTTTCGCAGTCAGTCAATTGCACACTAGTGAAGCTGAGCCAGGCTCTTCAGCTTTGCTGCTTTTGAGCATCTGTGCTCCA